>NW_027273853.1:21672500-21830000 GCF_046630095.1 Trachinotus anak | reverse complement strand
TGCTCCACATATTTTCTTTGCTGAAATTCTCAAAGAAAGTAATGTAGTGTAGAAAAAAAAACCCCTCTGTGCTCCATATTTGCCGGCTTGATTCATAACATTTCAATTATTTTCCTTCTTCTTCCAAAGAATGATTGGAACGATTCAGAAAATACAATACACGAAAACTACTGGGAGAAATATAAAAGAAGTGGCTTAGTTATATCTGGCTCCACCATTCACCAACACTGTCTCTCACAACTGCCGTCATTGACATCATTCATGATTAATTTATACAATTCTCCTTTTAAAAGCCTCTCACACATACAGTACATCAGTTTGATCCTTTTAAGACAAGTTGTGCTTTATTTAAGGAAATTCATTTGACTCACTCCAAGTATTCATAAACAGCACAGGAACCTGTTCTGAGGTCAGTGGCAGTGCTCCAAATACCTGATGTGGGTCTAAGTGGACTTCAAATCCAGGACCATCTTGCCTCGCTCACTTCAGTGTAATGCCTTATCCCTTTAATATTTAATCCTAAAGGGTACATTATTTCTTCTCTGCAAAATGGAAACATGGGTAAGAGAGTCGAGTTTTGCATTTTGGGTGGAGCACAAGTGGGTCAAGCTGGGAAGTGAATGTCGCACTCTGTTCCAACCACATTTAAATGGTCAAAAGGCTGAAAAGGTTTTGCAGGGGAGCTGAACAGAGCATCAAACACAGGTCAAATTGGAGCAGGACATTCTCCATTGATAAAATGTTGAAATTAAATCTATTTTATGTTGTCCAGATTGCTGGTAGGTATTTCAGTGTATACGTCAGGGGAGTTCAACAAAAGGGTTCTGAGGGCACACAGACACAGAGAGAGGGGGAGTGCAAGATGAAGTACGAGAGAATAATAAAAATAAGGGAGAAGTAGGACAATAATAATCAGAATATGTAACAACAGTATCTGTGTGAGTGTGAGTGTTTAAAGAAAAGTGTGTGTTTACGTGTGTGTGAGTGACAGAGAGAGAAGGAGAGAGAGAGAGTGAGTGAGGGAGAGAATTAGGACTTGTCTGAAGGCCAGACACTGAAACAAAATTAGGGTCTATGGTTCTGCTAAATGTCAGTGTGTGTGTGTGTGTGTGTGTGTGTGTGTGTGTGTGTGTGTGTGTGTGCGCTTTCACTCCTCCTGAAGACATGCAAGCCCTAAACTCCTCTTAGCCTCACACACATGCGCACACACACACACACACACTCACACGCACTCTCCCTCCTCATTAGCAAGAGGACATGACATTTCTGGACCAGTCTGGCCAGCCGTGTGGTTGTGGGTGGGGATGGGAGGAAGGATGACAGAATCTTTAATTCCTCATTTTCACCAGAATTCACTTTCACCATTAAAAAAAGCGGGGGAGGTTATGGAGGAGAAATGTATGCAACAACATGGCATTATAGGGCAGCTCAGTATGATTTGCATGCACAAAGTCAGTATACTATGTGGCAAGAACACCAGAAGTTACAAGTCTCATTGTTTTTAAGTAACACATCAACAAGGTGACAAAAACATCATTTTTCCACATTAGAAACATAGCTAAAGTGCAGCCTTTTATAAATCAAACTGATGCTGAAAAACTGATTCATGCCTTCATTTCTAGCTGAATCGATTACTTTAATGCACTTTTTAACTGGCCTTCTGAAAAAAATCACTGAGAGACTTCATCTCATTCAAAACTCAAAGCTATTAACCAGAACCAGGGGAGAGAGCACATTAGCCCAGTATTGGCTGCTCTGCACTGGCTTCCTTCTCCATACAAGGCCCTTAAACACTGAGATCATCCACTGCTGGATTATTGAAGGTTCCCAGCTACAGCAGTAGGAAAAGTGGGGATGCAGCCTTTGTCAGTTACAGCACAAAGCCATGAAACACACCATCTATAGAAGCCAGCTATTTTTAAAAGAAATCTAAAGACATCTCTCTTAATCTTAGCCTTTTAATTAGCTCTGAAATGCACTTTGCTTTTGCACTGCTCAATACTCCTTTTAATGCTGTTGTAAGTATGATGTCTTAGTCATTTTATGCATTCTTTGTCATCCATTTTTAACTTATTTTAATTATTTCATTTTCTCTTTTTATTACTATTCAATATTTATTTGGTAAAAGTAATTTCTTTGTTGTAAAGCACTTTGTGCTGAATTTCTTGTATGAAAGGTGCTAAACAAATAATAATAATAAAAAACGTATTATTATTATTATTATTATTATTATTATAATAACACATTTTACATGCACATTAACATGCAATACTCTGTTTTTTTACATACTGGCTGCATCTGTGTATTAAAAATGAGACACAGGCCACTATGACCAGGTGTGAAGGTAAGGACTCCACAAACTTCTGAAACTGACACCTGTATTCATGTGCTGACAACACTGTTTGCACGGGGATAACATTGTAACACAATGTTAACATGTTGTCAACACATAAAAACATTAACATGTTAATTAATCTAATTAACATCTTAATTTACAGCTTTAAAAAATCAATGTTAAACACACTGACAACAGCACAGATAATGTGTTGTGAACACATCAAAGTATTGTTTACATGTTATCATCTTAAGACTGTTTTTAGGGTTGCAATTATTTTCATTATTGATAAATCAGAATTTTTTTAATTATTATTCATTAATTAATTAACTGAACAATGAAAGCATATTATTCACAAATCAACAAGACCACAGTGATGTTTTCACTTGTTTGTTTTGTTTATTTAAGTCTCGAAAATCGAAACATAATCAATCTGCTTTTATATGACAAAGAAGGAAATCATCACATTTTGAAAACTGAAACCAGAATATATTTGCTTGAAAATTGACTATTAAAATAGTTATTAAAACAGTTTGTTGAAGTTCTAAATGGATTAACTATGTACAACATGTTAGCAATGTGTCGCGATGTGAAAATGTCTTGATAATGCTTTACTTCAGATTTCATGTGGTCATGGCCTCCCTGCCTTTCACATACACAGACTAGGGGAGAAGCCCTGGTGAAGAGGATGGAGCAGTCCGTCACAGTCAGGGTCAATGCAGCACAACTGTTTAACCACACACTCTCACACACACACACACACACACACATTCATAGTACGACATGTGATAAGCCTGAGAAACTGCAGAATGAAGACACACATCAGTGCGTCTCTTCTACATAAATACACACAGATGTTCATCCTCAGCTACAGTGCTGCTGGTGTAGCCTGGTAGCAGGCTGCTGGTTAATCACAGTGCTAATGTCAGTAAGCTGATTGGTCAGTAAGGTCATTTTGACATTTGTTATGAAAAGCACAAGGCAAGATGATTAACTGATATGACTCATTTTCTGTCTGTCTATCTCTCTATCTGTCTGTGGTGGCTGGTTTACATGCAAACCAATATTCCCTTGAATAATGACATTTTTATGTAAATTGCCTTTCTTGGTAGCATACATGATGAAAGCTGCATAAAACAGTTTCATATCCTCCAGACATCCCCCCTAATTGCGATGTTTGCCCAAATGACTGTAATTATTCTTTTAGTGGTGGGTATGGACACTGGCAGGAAACATTTTCCACCACTGGAAGATACAAACCAAAACGTAGATTCTGTTCTTTTCCTCCACCAGCCAATATAAAAATCTAATCACATCTGGTGAGTGTGTGGTTTTCTGACGTCAAGAACATTTAGCTTAGAATATGAGCTTAGCAGAAACATAATGAGGAAAAGCAGCTAGCCTGGCTCTGTATGAAGTAAGAATATCTGAAATCTGATGATTAACACTTCACATCTTGTTTGTTTAATCCATTCGAAAGTTTAAAAATGGAGAAAGACAAGAGCCAGTGGTCGCCTTTTTTGCCAGTCTTTATGCTAAGCTAAATCAGCTAGTTTCTGGCTCTAGCTTTATATTGAATGGACAGAAATAAGAGTGGTATTAATATTCTCATCTATCTCACATCAAGAAAAAATAAAAATATGTCCCAGAATGTATACACTTTTTTTTACTGTCTTATGTTTTTTCTTTTCCAGTTTATTTACCTCTCATCTCTGCTGTGGTGTATATCTTGTGTTCTTCAAATCTCCCATGCTCATACTCCGCATCTTGCATCTATTTGCCATGGCGCCATGGTTGCCATGGCGCCGCGGATGGCTGCCTCGGTGTTTTGGTGCGCATTTTTTTGCCTTATTTTCTTTATAAATCCAGTTTTCTGCTTTGGTTTCCGGAGCTCTTTCACCAGAGAAGAGCTCATTAATATCAGAGAAACAACTCCAGTGGATTTTTTTCCTACTTTTCTCGACTCATCTGTGGGATTATTGGACATTTTGGTCAGAGGTGCACTGACCGTTGCTCTCGCAGTGAAACGCCGGAGGAGAGGAAAACGTGCCGGTGCGCTTGCGCGTCTCCGCCGGCGCGCACTCCGCACACCTCTCCCAGGTATCTTTCTCTCCAACGTGCGTTCACTGCCCAACAAACTGGATGAACTTCAGCTACTGGTGCAGAAGAACAGAGACTTTTCCTCATCTTCCGTCCTGTGCTTCACGGAGACGTGGCTGTGTGGATCGATTCCGGACTCTGCGCTGGAGCTGGCCGGCTTCCAGCTCTTCAGAGCGGATCGCGACACAGAGCTGTCCGGCAAAACCAAAGGTGGAGGAATCTGCTTTTATGCAAACAGTGGCTGGTGCAAAGACGTGACAGTGATCCTGCAGCACTGTTCTCCTGACCTGGAGACTTTCATCATAAACTGCAGACCCTTCTACTCCCCCCGTGAGTTCACCTCAATCATCCTGGTCGGTGTTTACATCCCACCACAGGCCAACGTGCAGGAGGCACAGCGGGCGCTCGCAGACCAGATACTGTGTGTGGAGCAGACCAACCCGGACTCCGTAGTTATTGTCCTTGGTGACTTTAACAAAGGGAACCTCAGTCATGAACTGCCCAAATACAGACAGTTTGTTAATTGCCCGACCAGAGAGGGGAACACTCTGGACCACTGTTACACCACAATCAGTGGTGCTTATCACGCCGTCCCCCGGGCTGCACTGGGCCACTCTGACCATGTCATGGTCCACCTGATTCCCACATACAGGCAGAAACTAAAACTGTGTAAACCTGTTGCGAGGACATCAAAGCAGTGGTGCAGTGAAGCCATAGAGGATCTGCGGGCATGTTTGGACTGCACTGACTGGGAGGTGTTCAGGACTGCTTCCAACAGTCTGGATGAGTTCACAGAGGCTGTGACGTCATACATCAGCTTCTGTGAGGACTGCTGTATCCCATCACGCACCAGGGTGAGTTATAACAATGACAAACCCTGGTTCACAGCTAAGCTCAGTCAGCTCAGGAGGCAAAAGGAGGAAGCTTTCAGGAGTGGGGACAGGGACAAGTTTAAAGAGTCCAAGTACAGGTTTAGCAAAGCGGTGAGAGAAGCTAAACGACTGTACTCTGAGAAACTTCAGCTCCAGTTCTCAGCCAATGACTCTGCTTCTGTCTGGAAAGGGCTCAGACAGATCACTAACTACAAACCTAAACCCCCCCACTCCATTAATGACTTCCGTCTGGCCAACGATCTGAATGAGTTCTACTGCCGCTTTGAAAGACAGTGGGACAAGCCTGACACTAACCTCCACATCAGAGCCACATCAGAACCCCCCTCCTCCTCCTCTACCAAAGGAACGTCTCTCTCTATCCTGGAGAGAGATGTCAACAGGCTTTTTAAGAAGCAGAACCCCCGCAAAGCAGCCGGTCCTGACTCTGTCTCTCCATCATCCCTGAAGCACTGTGCTGATCAGCTGTCTCCGGTGTTCACGGACATCTTCAACACCTCACTGGAGACCTGCCACGTGCCAGCCTGCTTCAAATCCTCCACCATCATCCCTGTCCCCAAAAAACCAAGGCCCACAGGACTAAATGACTATAGACCCATTGCCCTGACCTCTGTGGTCATGAAATCATTTGAGCGTCTTGTCCTGTCCCATCTCAAATCCATCACTGACCCACTCCTGGACCCCCTGCAGTTCGCCTACAGAGCCAACAGGTCTGTAGACGACGCCGTCAACATGGCTCTCCACTTCATCCTCCAGCACCTGGACTCCTCAGGGACCTATGCCAGGATCCTGTTTGTGGACTTCAGCTCTGCCTTCAACACCATCATCCCGGCTCTGCTGCAGGACAAGCTCTCCCAGCTGAGCGTGCCTGACTCCACCTGCAGGTGGATCACCGACTTCCTGTCTGACAGGAGGCAGCACGTGAAGCTAGGAAAGCACGTGTCTGACTCCCAGACCATCAGCACTGGATCCCCACAAGGCTGCGTTCTTTCTCCTCTGCTCTTCTCCCTGTACACCAACACCTGCACCTCCAGCCATCAGTCTGTCAAGCTCCTGAAGTTTGCAGACGACACCACTCTCATTGGACTCATCTCTGATGGCGATGAGTCTGCCTACAGGTGGGAGACTGACCGTCTGGTGACCTGGTGCAGGCAGAACAACCTAGAGCTAAACGCTCTGAAGACAGTGGAAATGATAGTGGACTTCAGGAAGAGCCCAGCCCCACCCACCCCCATCTCCCTGTGTGACTCCCCCGTGGCTACCGTGGAGCATTTTCGCTTCTTGGGAACCACCATCACACAGGATCTCAAATGGGAGCTGAACATCAGCTCCCTCATCAAAAAAGCTCAGCAGAGGATGTATTTCCTGAGGCAATTGAAGAAGTTCAACCTGCCAAGGACTATGATGGTGAACTTCTACACCTCCATCATTGAGTCCATCCTCACCTCCTCCATCACCATCTGGTACGCTGCTGCCACGGAGAGGGACAATAACAGACTGCAGCGTATCATCCACTCTGCTGAGAAGGTGATTGGCTGCAATCTTCCGTCCCTCCAGGACCTGTACGCCTCAAGGACTCTGAGGCGTGCAGGGAAGATTGTAGCTGACTCCTCCCACCCTGGACACAAACTCTTTGAGACACTCCCCTCTGGCAGGAGGCTGCGGTCCTTCAGGACCAAAACCTCTCGCCACAAAAATAGCTTCTTCCCATCTGCTATTAGCCTCATCAACAAGGCTAGAGAGCCCCACTGTTGCTGATCAATTGCACCAATCACCAGAAAAAATTCCTTGTATGTGAAAGCATACTTGGCAATAAAACTGATTCTGATTCTGATTCTGATTCTGATTCTGATTCTGATTCTATTTTGTGTTGCTTGCTTCTCTCATTTCCTCTCTTGCTTGCTGTTGTTTCTCTTTCTTGGATCTTTTGTTTTCCCTTCTTCTATTTTCTCTTTTTTCCTATCCTCTCTCTCCTGCAGAGTGATTTCTGACTGTGTGGCTGATATACAGTATGTTGGTGTAGCGCTATATGGGACATTTGACCTGTAAGGCTGAAAGTTACAGTGGAGAGAAACGAGGGGAAGGGGGTGGTGAAGAAATGGATAGGAGAAATAAAGGTAGAGATCTACTTCTCTTCTTCTTTCCCCCCTCCTCTCTCTTATTGCTTGCCATCTCCCTTTCCCTATATGTTTTTCTCAATCTGTCAGTCTCCCTCCCTCTGTGTCTCTCTGGCCTTTTCATTGTATTGATCAGTAACAGACCGCGGAAAAAAGAATGTGGAGAAAACACTATGATATTTTAGCAGGTGAAAAGGAGGGAGGCAGAAAGAGAGAAACAGAGAGAGAAGAAAAGGAGGCAGGGTGGGAATTGGACAGGTGGGGTGGTCTGTTTGAATTTTCCATTAAAAAACTGGAGGATCACAAAATGAGATAGATGAAGAGACAGAAACAGTGAAAGAAGGAGACAGAGGGTTAATCTCTGTCTCTATCACACTCACACATACAAACATGCAATTCAGTATTGATGAGAGCTCTTGGAATTGATAGTGTAATACTGCCAAAGCCCTAACAGCTGTGGTACCAGACAGCTGTGTGTGTGTGTGTGTGTGTGTGTGTGTGTGTGTGTGTGTGTGTGTGTGTGTGTGTGTGTGTGTGTGTGTGTGTGTGTGTGTGTGTGTGTGTGTGTGTGTGTGTGTGTGTGTGTGTGTGTGTGTGTATCTTTCACACAGACAGTATGTTTCTTTGCTGCAATGATGACTCTTACTCTCACTGTACAACCTGACCATAAAATAGCAGAATGTTTAGAAAGTGAGCATTTTAAACAGGGCTGATTATTTGAGTAAATAATCTGTTGTTTCAACATGAATAGAATCAGATAAAAATAATGCAGCTGCTTCTTGTCTAGTTCTGAGTAAACCTGGCTAGCTTTTTAAATAGAAAACCAACAAATAGCTAACATGTAGTGATTTCCTACATCAGTAATCAAAAGCAGCAGGTGTATCCTTATACATTACCTAGTTTGTTCATTCAGTGGCTGCTAACAATAACTGCTCATTTACTTCAAATAGTGGCTGGAGTATATCCAAATACAATGGAGCATAAGCATTTTCCTGTTTGCCATTTGTTATTTATATATATATATATATATATATATATATAAATAAATAAATAAATAAATAATTTTTCTTTATGTTTTTTTTTTTTATATGAAAGTAGTTGTATCATTAAGCTGTACCGCAGTATTTATGCCACAGTATTATTGTACATTGTTGTGCATGGTATTCTACACTGTAAAAAATGTTTGTAGAACGTACGGTAAAAAAAAAAAATGTCAAACAGCAACAGTAAAAGTGCACAAATGTTTTCAAGGTCAAATCTTCATTCACCACCCAAATGTCATGGAAACACAGGTTTTTCCAACAGCACTATCAATAAGTTGAGTCTGCATCTCAGTCATCATCTGTTCCAACTGAATCAGGATCAGGATATGTCCGAAAATTTCTGTGAGCTTTTTCTCTGAAACGTAAGTTTATTTTACTTGAAACTACAGAGGCAGTTTCTACAACCTGCCTCAACCATCTGGAGCATTGTTAAAGAGATACAAAATATCCATGAGTGGGGTCAGACATACACTTTGAGCAAACTTTCTTCGCTGTTAAAACAATACATCATTATGAGATGAGAAAATCACCAAAGTTTGTGAGTCTGTCAGGGGATCTGATCTGTTCTCTGCGTGTCATACAGAGCCAATGAGGATGGCATACACTCAAGCTGAGGCTTTCCAAAAAAAAAAAAAAAAAAAAAAAGTTCAACAATGTGGAGATTAAGAAAATGTTTAGAAAGCGATTAGAACAGGACAGATAGGTTTGCTTATTATGTGCCTGTGAGAGAAAGTTTGAAATGTTTGTGTGAGTCTGATCTGCAGCAGACATGTGTCAGGAGAGCCCCAAACTGTCAATCGTGTCTCAAGCTAGTACTATACCAGGATGCCTCTCAAGTCGTTAATCCGTTTGGCTCTGCAAAGACTAGACATAAAGTATTAGCCGTCTATGCATCTGTTGCTGACCTTCCACTTCATGTCCGGTGTGACACAGACCACATGGCACTGGTGCAGAGAGAAAGATTTCAAAGACTTTGGGTATACAAAAGTGTTCTCTGAATTACTAGCAGACTTGAAGAATTGGAGGAGAATTGTATTGTACTATCAGATGAAATAGTTGTCAAAGAAACCTTGTCATGCATTGCTGGAGATAATTTAGGCTTGCATTGCATTGGTGGCTTCTGTGAAAATGTCAGGGTGATGATCCAAATCTCTGCGGACCAGAGTGGACCATTGAGAGCTACAATTCTGCTGTTGATCGCCACCACACTAAAGATAAACCAGATGTGGAAGGAATAAAGTTCAAGTCAGTATTCAATTCAAAAATACTTTAATGTCTGTCAGCCAGGTTTGTCACCTTGTCCGGGTCATTACATCTTCAAGGATGTTTTATCCTATGATGTTGCACTGTATCTTAAGTATTTCCTGAAGAAAAACGCATGGTTCACATACTCCACTCTGAATTGGCACATTAAACAGTTCGAATACTGTGCTTTGATGCTTCTACAAAGCCAGGTGAGGTCAGCCCTCAAGCAGCTAAACTCTCAGGAAAGAGCATACAGAACCGGAACTTTTTAAAGCTGCTGCCTCTCATAATAGGTGGCCAAGTGAAAGATGCAACAGATGTTGTGTGGCAGTTGACTCTGGAGCTGAAAGGATATTGTGGACATGATATGTGCTCAGAAAATCTCTGTGTCTCAGGGTGCATATCTTGAAATTTCTAATTCAAGAATATTTAGAGTCCAGAAAAGCTCTTTCCCCAAAAATAACCTGAAACAAAGCATCACTACTTATGAGATCACCCAGCACTGATTCTGAAATTTGGCCCTATAATCAGACTATGGACGATGCACTTTGAAAGAAAGTTATTTCAAGAGATGTGCAAGAAATTTGAAGAATTTAAAAACCTCTGCCTTATTCTGTCAGAAAAGCATAATATGATGCAGGCTTATCTTTCAGCAGGATCTTTTGGTCATGCTGTATTGCAAGTTAAAGGCAGTTCTCCATTTTACCCATACAGTAAAGTCATTCAAGATGCAGTCATACCATTTAGCTTCACTGAGACCAACACTAAGGTCATTGTAGAAATGTTGTATAAGCAGACATCATACAAGAAAGGACAAATCCAACTCCTTGGAGTTTGGTGAACTAGTGCTTGTTTTGATCAAAACATTAATAAAAAAAAAAAAAAAAAAAAAAGACAGCTGTTATTTTTAAACAGGTTTAACATCAGTTTTTGTCATAGTAATGTACCGTAAAGGAACAACAGTTCTCAACTGTGAAATTTACAGTTCCCAAAACACCATACCGTAATATTGTGTACATTGTCACTATATCTATATATATTTATTTTATTTTTTTTTTTTTTTATTTAAAAAATCAGTGTATGGCTCTCTTATTGGTGTTCTCATGGAAATGGAAAGAAGAGCTTAACTGATCATCATCCATACTTATGTTACTGTCTTTAAAACTGTGTGTACTACCAACATCAAGAAAGCCCCTTAAATGAAACTGTGGCTAATGAAATGCTGAACTGAACTGAAATGAATTTTATCCCCATAAAAGAACTCTGGTATGGTGCAGTCTTTCATCCACAAGGTCAAGGTGTTTTCATTATGCTCTCTCCTTCAAGAAAGAATGTTTGTTTGAAAGAGCGAGCTAAATCAGACAGGCAAAGAACATGAGGAAAATATGCAGTTAGCGAGAGAGAACACAGTTTTGATGAGACAACAGATATTTCAGATATAAACCTTGACCTCGGCGAAACAGAGAGAGGACATCAGAAAGAAAAGAGGTGATATAACATGAAATAGAGGAAGGGGGAAAAAACCATACTGAGGTGTTGAGACGGAGACAGGGAGTGGGTAAACATTTTTCATCACCTTCACATCTTTTTGAGGACGTCTTTTCATGCTAATCAGGTTCATATGATGTATCCAGCTTTGTGTACCATGTGCTGAAGCACAGTGAGTACCGAATCAGATGCAGGGAGAGTGTGAAAAAGGGCTTTCTTTAGTATTTATAAAAGATTCAGTAAAATCAGGATCTATATTTACTGCAGCATGTCAAGCCTGGAAAGTTTATTTCCTAACAAACTAATCAGAACATAAAAAGTAGCTACCACATCCATCTCTGCTCATGAAAGACTTTACACAAACTTAAACACTTGTTGACACAGTAGATCCCAATCAGCATGTATCTAAAACTGGAAAATCTGTTGTGTATACACTAGGGTTGTGAACGATAAACTGATGCGACCGGATATTCGGTTCAACAAGTGAGAGATACGGCTGCATCGGTAGCAGCCTCCTCAATCGATACGAATTATCAACGAATTCCTAGATGAATCGGTTACAGAGTCATGGATCGGGTATCGCGAGACTTTGAATCGGCTGGTGGCATTACACATGCGCCAGGTCTCTAAAACAACGCAAGAGCTGAGGCTGCCCGCAAAACGCCGTAGCTGCCTTGCTGGTATTAGCCTGAGTGATAAATAAGGGACGACATGGAAAATGGAGGTGGAGAACGAAAGCGTCAGCCTGACTGAAGGTGATAATGCACCGAGAAAGATTTTCAACGCATCGGGGAAACAAAAATCCAAGGTGTTACCTAGTGTTCAAAACACTATGCTTAGGCTTAAATATTGCACCTTTGTTGTTACTATTCTGTGATACTTTTACCTCTGGAGTTCCCATCCAACGATTCAGCCAGACTTTTTTTTGGTCCATGTCTAAAAATAAATACATTGACATGTGATTTTGTTGTTGTTTTTTTTTTTTTTTTGCCAGTGCGAGTCTTTTACATATTTAAAAAGAAACTATTGTACTGTCACTTTCATAGACTTGGCTTTTTTATTATATAAAATATCTACAACAAATATTAACCATAGAATCAAATCGTATCGTTCTTACACTGTATGGAATCGATTTGTATCAAATCGGTCTGTAATAAAAGGATATCGTTTTTGAATCAAATCGTAACCTGTGTATCTAGATGCATATCGAGAGATGTGCAATGCTAGTATACACAAAGTTCAATACACGTCAAGGGAAGAGCTTGTCGGATTTTTTAACAGCATCTAATGCCTCCTAAAACCTTTAAGAGACTGGAAATAGGTAAGGGCCACATCTGACAATTCTTGAAGTTTATCAAAACAAAAAACAATCACGCAGTAATTATCATTTGGCACGTGATTTTGATGTAGTTTACATCTTGAGTCTTTTGATGAAAACATGTATTGGTTAATGAACTTTTAATCTCGTTTCGTCATGCATTTTCAGTTTTTACATCAACACATACTGGGGCTACAGCCGTCTGCCATCTTCACTGTGTACGCTTACCACTGTTACAGGTGTCACTCTTATCTAACGCAAGGTCTGTGTAAAAGGGAAGTAAGTTCCCGCTCACCTAGCACTTACCACAGCTCCCTGTGCTTTCTACTGCAGAGCAACAAATAATTTAGAAGCTGGATTCACTCACCTGTTCAATAAAATACTTTTCACTGTCTGTGTTTAGCTTGAGGGGAGAAGCTGAACTTTGGATACAGTAGTGGTATGTCTTTAGAAAACATTTAAAGGAAGATTTAGGTGGTTAGCCACTGACTGTGTGAAAGTAATAGAAGATTGAATGGTTGGCTTTTCAGTTTGAATAGCAAAATGTGGAAGTAAAGTTCTTAGTTGACCTCTGATGGGTTTCTCCTTTGACACCGATTACATCGTTAGTGGCAATTGTGTTGAGGAAGCCCACTAACACTCATCCTGTTAATGTTTGAGAGGTTGAGAGAGAAGTCAAGGAGCTGCATGAGGGCTAAGTCTTATGCAACTTTAGGTGTCTCGTGTGCAAAGACACAGTCGTTGTTTGCTATTGGTTGTAAACATAAGCTGATAAGTATTTTGGCAAATCTGTGTTCATTTCTTTGTGTCTTGTTCTTGTCCTATAGAAGGGTTAGCCTGACTATATAGTTGGGTAAAGGAATGCTTATATTTGCCAGCCTTGTGTGAGCCTTGTCCCCTTATTGATCAATAATAATCTTTTTTATTAATCTAGGTTGATCAGTGTGTTTTATTCATGTTTTTATTTTTGTGTTTATGTCCAGTATTTGAGCAGAAAATCCACCATTGTTTCCATTGTTTGTCTCAGCTTTCTTGTTGTTGCTTTGTCTAATTCTCGCATCAGTGTAGTCTGTGACTAATTTGTTAACACATTCAAGTAAGAATCAGTAGGGTTACATCTCTGAGAAAACAGCCTACACTAGAACACCAATATATTAACATGGTGGCCTAGCAGTGGATGTACATATTTGAGAAGGTCACCATCTCAAAAAAGAGCTGGTTCTTTTCCACAGAGCTATAATAGAATCAGAAGTAACCTTCTCCATCTCTGCCTGCTTCCTTGCTGCATTTTCCCCAATGTATGGACAAACTGCAGGTCATTACCAGTTGGGGGTCATGACAAAAGGTAAGGGTAATGGGTTGTGATTCCCCTCTTTAATGGCCTGCAGGACTCCAGAGCTACAAAGCATGCAGAGAAGGTCACTGCTGGCCACCAGTAGTTGGACATATGTCAGTCAAATGGTGCCAGTCAGGTACCACTGAATTATTACACCACCATATGAGTTTCTCCTCATGTGCCAGACTGAGCAAACCTCTCACCTTGCAGACATGAGAGTTGCACTCAGCAATAAAGTGAGTGTCTTCTCCCAAAACCTCCAACTATTCTAAGAAAACTAAGGAAGATATGTATAAGGCTTACCCCCAAAATAAAGGATTGAAAGACTACATCAACCAAGTCACTTATGTTCAGTACTTTGCAGAAGTACAGTTCAAGGGCTCTAATTATCTCATTGTATGTTCATACATTTGTAGTTCTAATATTTATACTTGCAAACTAACTGTCTTCATTTGCCAATTTCCCACAGATACAGGCCGAACTTAGGAAGTAAAACCAACAATTGCAATGTGAAAAATAAAACTATGATGGATCAAAGTAAAACAATGAAATTAAGCAAAACCGTCTTGATGAATGTCAGGCCACTGTATGAACTCTCTGCTCCAAACCTTCACTGCTATGTTTGCTGCCTTTCTGAGTCTTTGCAGGTATTTCTGTTATGTTTGTTGGACTGTGATCTATCTCTGCATTTGTGTACATGATTTCACGTGGTCTATGTATGTGCATATATGTGTATCTGAGCATATTTGTGTGTGTGTGTGTGCGTGCATGTGTGCGTGCGTGCGTGCGTGTAAGGGCCTCACACAGTTTGACCCGTCCTCATTAATCTCCTCTGGAGAAGAAATGAGCTCCATCCATCAAGTTAACATTACAGTGGGACACCCCACTACAGAGCTGGCTAAAAGACCCTATGTTTCCCTCTACTTCCCTTCTCACACACTTGCCAAAAATCCTTGTCTCCCCCCTCTTCTACATACCTGGCAATGAGATCCTTCTCCTTGTCATCTACCCCCTCTTTTCTTCTGCCAAATCACAATCTTCTGCCAATTTCTAAGACCAAAGGACGCAGTCAACTACCCCAGCCAAACACTGGATGTAACAGCCCTGAAGTACATCATGCTTGACCAAAACAGAACATTTTCCTTTCCTGCCAAAAGAGCCTGTTTGGCTCACCCTTCTTCTACCAACAGCATGTAATAGTGACTTTGTTAAAAGGTGCATCTTGTAGCTCGTACAGCACACTGCTTTCAGTTAGCATACAATGCCTTAACATGCTGTGTGTGTTATGCCATTTGACTCAGAACAGGAGTCTGTTCTCCTTAACGTTTGTAGCCATGCATGGCTATAGGCTGGTCGGTCAGCCCACCACCATGGTGCAGCATGAAACACCTCAACAACTACCAGATTTTATCAGCTGTAGCTAGCTAATTAAGCTAACGTTAGCTCCATGAGTTGGGTGAAAATGCTGTTTCCAGCTGACTCATTTTAAAATGAGAACGCTGTAAAGGGGAATTATGCATTTGTTAGCTAAATATGTGCTAATGCGTTAAAAGACTGACACTAAAGCTGCATGTCACAAAAATGTGCCATGAAATTTTGTACAGACGTGAAGTTCTCATAAGATGAAGCATAATAACTTAAACTAATAACTTTAACTAATAACTCTGGTGTGCTAAGTCTTCTTCTAATGCCACTAGCAGGTCAAACTTTGTCTCCTACTTAGTTTATGTTTAAATACTTCATCTATAGTGCAAATAAGCAAACATTAGAATACTAACATGAAAAACTAAGATGGTGACCAACAACCATTACCTATTTTTGTTCAGTTGCTGTGGTTAAATGATTTCTGGGCCAAAATGCAGACACAAACGAAGGCAGGTAGGTGCAGTGAAAATAGTTCAATGAGGAAAACAGACTTACAGGCTGAAGTGGTGACAAGATGGCAGGCAGTAATCCGGGGAAGCAAGTTACAGGAAAATACACACAAGGGCCACTAGGAAACACAACCTGTACTGAAGCAGGAGCATGAGGAGACACCTGGGGGGAGAGGGGACAAAGGGGAGCAGATAACAAGGCTCAGGTGCAACTAATTGGGGTGGGGCAGGCAATCACAAAAGGTGGGAAACACACTGGGGAAGGAAGTAAAATCAACAGCAGACACCTAAGAAAAATGGTTTCAAAATAAAACAGGAAATGATCTATATTGTCCAGATAGTCACAGGGGAAGATCATGACAGCTATAGCCTGGCTGGAGACTTTGTCTTGTTGCCAGTATTTACAGAACATCTATCATCTATTTAGAATTTGATAGTTCGACAGCAGTTGTCCACAACTAGTTGTTTTTCAAATTTAGATCTGTTCAGATATTAATGAACAACAAGAGCAATAAATGTGTTAGCAGGCATAGTTTCTTTACCTATCAAAGTTAGCAGAGATGCGTGTTTGTGACATGGAGTAAGTGCTCTCCACAGACGGGTGACACATTAAAGGAAAACACAACATAAAGTGTCTCAGTAAGGTGTTGGGCCACCACGTGCTGCCAGATCAGCTTCACAGCTCTGGCATTGATTCTACAAGTCTCTGAACTGGAGTATGAACACCATTCTTCCGCGAGATATCCCCTCATTTCCTGTTTTGGTGATGGTGTTGGAGAGCTCTGTCTAAAACGTCACTCCAAAATCTTGTTCAACTGGGTTGAGATCTGGTGACTGCAAAGCCCATAATATGTGATTTTGTGTCATTTTCATACTCATCAATACAATTAACTGACTCCTCGTGTCCTTTGAACAGAAGCTTTCTCATCCTGTTTCTGCACTCATTTTTCATGTTTTTCCTTTAATCCCATCTGTAAACCTCTGCTAAAATTATTTCCATCATGTTTCCTGTAATTATCCTCAACATGTTTCCAGAACATTGGATGTAATTTAAAAGGGGAGAAATAATGTTAATATTTTGATGGCTGAAACAATATGGAAACTTCCATGTCTCTGGTTATTATGTTACTAACTTACTAATGGTGCAAGCTGGTTAGGGTTGGTGACCGAAAAGCCAGTGGCTGCTCCAGTCTTGCTACAACCTGTAACAAAAACTTTAGGCTAAATGTGTCAGGTTAGTGAATGTGCAGGCCAACCTTTACGCATGGATTCAATAGGACTAGCAGATCCTCACTCCAACCATAATTGTAACCCTAAGTGCGAACATAGATAAAATTCAGAAATCAAATGCTAATGCAGAGCTTGGAGGATAGTTTGCTTAATACCCCCTCTACTCTCTTGTGCTCATCTGCACAGCCGTTTGTCTTTTGCATTGAGTAAGTCTGTGTAAACAGTCTCTCTCAGTCTTTCCTTCCGTTCTGCTTTCTCTCACTATCTTGTGCCTTTGCAGAAAAGAGAAGGCAGAGGAGGGAAAAAGAAATTAGAGGTAAAGCAGAGGGAGATGAGATGAGGATTGGCTGTGCTCACCACCAAAAACCATGGCAACCCATCAATTTTACCTTGAACCAAAAAGAAGGGTGCCATTGCAGGGAAAATTTGAAATACAGACTGTATGTAGTCCTCAAAGCAAGCAAACTCAAGTGTCACAGGTAGATTAAGTCACAACAAAGAGTAGCAGCATTTGATGTATGAAACCGAATGTATGAAACACCCAATGACTGACATTTCCCTCTCTCTCTCTGTCTCTTTTTCTCTCTCTCACTCTTTAGGTTATATACGGAGCGTGTTTATGTTTCCATTCCACCATCATATGTTGTTTTTGACAGCTGCTGCTATTTCAGCGACGCCGGTAGTGGTTGCTAGGAGCAGTTAACATTTGTTCATTATGTTGATCAAAGAAATCTTATTTCTGTAAGTTGACCTACAACTGATTTTATTCTTTTCTTCTGTCAAAAAAAACTACGACTGGTTCTTTTGTTTTTCCAGTGGGGACTGAGCACAACACCAGATCCACTGGTTAGGGTTAGGGTTGCTGGGTAGCTGCTATGTCAACTGTCTGTCATGTTTAATGTTTTCAAAGTCAGCAAGAAGGTTCTGAGTTTGAACCCCAGGCCTGGGGCCTTTCTGTGTGGAGTTTGCATGTTCTCGCTGTGTCTGTGTGGGTTCCCTGCGGGTACTCCGGCACAGTTCAAAGACATGCATGTTAGGGTTATTGGTGACTCTAAATTGCCCGTAGGTGTGTGAGTGAGAGTGTGTGTGGTTATTTGTCTCTATGTGTCAGCCCTGCGATAGGACACCTATGAACTGTAAAATGTCCCGCTCTTGGTCACAACTCCCAGTTATAATCAACATGTGTTTATGAAAAAAACATAAACACATTATACTGTATATAACATTGGCCAGTAGTGGATTTTTCGACAGATTAAAGATATGCAGCACTAGGAATAAATCCTTTCTTGTAAGGTGACTGTACTTAATGCTGACAGTGTCCAGCCAGCATGGATTTGATCTTTATACACTGAGTGCAAAAATTAAAGATGAACAATAAGGATAAGAAAGCACCACCTCAAGTAACAGCAGGTATTCATTTCAGTTTCACAGCATCAAAGTAGTACGTAGGCCCAGACAGGTCAACACAATGTAGAAGCCACAACACAAATACAAAAGAAGCTACAGAAATACAAACACCACAACAGAAATATCACAAATGAGCAACGTTTTTCAATGTATTCATATTTTCATATTTATGTACATTTGTCATACTTTTTCATTTTCATATTTATTTTTATAGTAATGGTACAGACGGACTGCTGCTCACTGTGGCTTTATTAGTGTATGTGAAGCCCTCACAGACTTCACATACAGACTGAAGCAGACACACAAACAGGTTAACAAATGGGTATAGGTAGCTGTACTGATCAATAAGACTTTAAATGAAACACACTTATCATTACAACCCCCCCTCCACCCCTGACAGGTGACTCAGCTTTAGTCCCAGCTAACAACATACTGTAGGAGAAATGTATAACATGGTGTTTAGTGAGCGTGGGTTGGCATGTTTTGTGTATTTCCCCACTGAAGGAGTTGGGTGAATGGGAGCATGATTAGCTGAGGTCACAGGGAGCACTAACACTGACAGAGAGGAGGAACAAGAGGAGAGGTGTAGACTTTGTGTTTGTAAGGGAGGGGTGAGTTAAACATATTTGTCGAAGTTTATTCAGTCGTTAATTCTGCCATGATTATACTTCAGCCTGCCGCGAGGAGGTTGTTAAACTGTGGCACCTACAGGTGTTTGATTCTCTGTGGGGATGGATAAACTACACCTGGAGCTGCTCTCACTATGACAGCTGCCTTCAAATGGCAGCTTTTTGACTTGGGAAACTAAGTAGTGGATATTTTAGTCGTGTTGATATGTGACTGAAAACATAAACGTCATCTTGTTTGGTTTTTCAGCAGTCGTCAATGATTTTGTCGTGCATTTCAACATTTTAAAGATGTTATCATATGTCACACTTGGTGCTTTCAGCTCTCAGAAACCTTTCTTGGAGCTCAGTCAACCATTTTTTGTACAATGGCCCGCTGGCTTTCATTGAGAAATCTGTGACATTTCCAACAAGAAATGGGTTTTCATTGCACAGTGGGACAAGCTGAAGTCCCTAAAGGGGTTTTAAAATTTTCAATCAAGAGTTTTTGGCAGAATTTATCATCATGTTGTCTATATCACCACTACAACAACTGAACCAAATTCAAAAAACAGCAAGGATAGGGTAAGTGGAGTTTAGGAGGGGACTGAAATGCCTGGGTGTATGTATGTGAGTTTGAAATCTCAGCAGTCGTAGAGGTTAGAGTGGAGAGACAGGCAGTGATGAACATATTGTTTGTTGTGTTGTGCAATCATACATTAAAATATTGCTGACTCTTCCTTTAAATACATTTTCTTTCTTTATTATTTCTTGCTGTCAGTACATTCTTGTATGTATTTTTCTACATACTGAGAAAAACATGAAAAATATGTCCCAAGCTGTTCCGATATCAGTTTAACCTTACTTGATGTAGGTGTTATGTCCTTTGTGTGCTTTCACAGTGTTGCCCTCCATAATACCTGCAGCTTACCTCAGCACATACATGCACTCCATGTCCCAGTGCAATGGGGCTGTACTGAAAATAAAACAGATGACACTGCAGGCTGGGCTCGTCCCAAGAATCCTGAATGTGATGCATGTTATTGAAATACATCAAACACATGTTCTCTGTTAGCAGAATACACAGGGAGGAGAGGTTATAAAGAAAAACAAAGGAAACAATACATTTTTGCGCTTGAGATTGATTCAACAGAGTTAGCACTCTCTGACTAGTTTGTGTCACTGACCTCAAAATAAACACGATTTAGGGTGGGTGAGTGTGCATGTGTTTGTTTGTCAGTACAGTTTTTGTGTTAGCATTGTGATAGATTGGTGACCTGTCAAAGGTGTACCTGACCTCTAACAAAAAGCATCTTTTGATAGGCCAGAGCCCCAAGCACAAGAATGAATGGTGAATAAACGAAATGGATAGATACAGAGTTTATGGCAGCTTCCTAGACATGATTTATTCTTCAGGATCAGCGCCGTGGCCATTCATGGTGATTTCACAATGAAAGATTTGCACACACAGTACAAAACACATTGCCACAATGTTATTTCACCTTATCGTCTTCAGTATTTAGAAATGAAGCAGCTTTGCTAGAAAAAATACTTTTTAGTGGTATATTTGTATGCCACACTTGTCACACTTGCATTTCTAAACTTAACATCTGTTGGCTCTAGCTAGCTAGCTACCATGATAGATGTAATCTCTGTGAGGAATTGCAACTATTATCAGTCACAATATTAACAAGACTACAACAAGATAACTCAACTGATAGCAAGAAATGAAC
Organism: Trachinotus anak; assembly: GCF_046630095.1. Lineage (NCBI taxonomy): Eukaryota > Metazoa > Chordata > Actinopteri > Carangiformes > Carangidae > Trachinotus > Trachinotus anak. The sequence continues at coordinate 21,809,279 of NW_027273853.1, read as the reverse complement.
TGGGTCCATCAACGGTGCAGGACATGTTGAGAGAACAGAAAAAAGGCCACCATCACACATGTAACATTAGCATAGGTTAAGCACAAGTTCAGCAAGTACCACACATTGTGGATAGTAACTGTATGAACTTCCTGTTTACCATCAAATACACCATACACTGGATATGCCAGATGTGTTACCGTGCAAACACTCACAATTAATTGTGTTTCACAATGATGTCACTCAGATATGCACTTCTACGGCTTGGACATAATATAACTATACAAGTATACAAGCTTGCGCACACAAATATTTTGGAGGAGAAGTTAACTCTGATGCTAGAGGTGCAATCCAAAAGTCCTTGAAATTCTGTCAGGCGATCTGCTAATGGTGGACGGGAGCTAAAGAAGACACTGTTCAGAGAGCTGCAAAAACACTCTTTTTTTTAAAGCAGTCGTGAACAACTGCAACAAGTGTTTTGAATTACTGCTCCTCGTCACTGACGGGTTCCTTCTCCATAGCAACAGCGGCCAAGGCTCATTTATTATATTATTCAGACCTGTCTGCTTTATCAAACGGATAGACAAAACAGGGTTTCTCAGAAAAGAAAACAGAAAAGTTAAAGCTAGCGGTCAGAATGCAAACTTATAGCATCTTTATATTTTCTGAGTTCAGTGGTTTTGTGTTGAGTAACAGTGAGGATATTGTGTAAATAAAAAAATGACATAAGAATACAGCAGCCCCTCCCACCTCATGACTCTATATGGTACCATTCCGATGGGGATCCCTAAGAACAAAACAGACACTGTCTCATTTATTTTAAATATTAAATATTAAGTAAAAAAAAAATTGGATTGAATGATAGACGGCCACCCAAATATGAATCAGGAGATGGATACATTTAAAAAAAGAAAGATGGTGAAAGATTGAAATAAGAGGATGTAAAGCTGAAGAGATAGAGGAAAGCAGGGATGAAGATGGAGTGGGGAGAAAAGTGGAGACAGAGCAGATAAGTAGGAGAAGAGGAGGATGAGAGGTGGTGGTGTTGGTCTTGGCAGGGAAGGGGGAGAGCTGTGGAGGCCAGAAAAACAAGCAGAGAATAAACAGATCGAAGAGAGGAGAGAAAAACAGGTTGAGATGGAGAAAGAGGCACGGAGGGCTGGAGGCAAACTCAGCATGAGCTGGAGAGAGGAGACAGTGACAGACAGAGGGAGGAAATAAATGGGGAGAAATAAAGAGAAAAAGCGGCAGCGAAGAAGAGGGAGAAAAATACAAATCCAAACTAAGATGGACAGAAGAAAGAAAGACAGAGAGGGAAGACAAATGCTCAAACAAAGCAAGCAAAGTCCAAAACCCAACTTTAGCATTTTGTCTCTTTTCTGTGCCAACATATGCTACATGGTTGTGTATGTTAAAAACACAAGGAAACAGATAATACACATCAAGAGAAAGACAAGTTAGGAAAAACAGATCAGCAGAGAAAATGTCGCATAGACCTGAGACACAGAAGACAGGATGAGACAGACAAAATTATCATGAAGGACAGAGACAGACAGGGAGAACAGATGAGACAGAGTGTGAGGCAGGTGATCAAGGTGAGGGGCAGAGAGAAACAGATGGAGAAAAATAAAATAAGCAGGAGAGATGGTTGAACTGGCTGTCAGAGCTCTCCTGTCTTTATTACTTTTCTATAGAGCTGTTTGTGAGGAACAAAGGAGAGTGTGTCTTCTCTGTGTGTGTGGGTCCTGGGTGCCCAAGGCTACCAGGAACCTGCATGTGTTTGTGTGTGTTTGTACTCTATACACACACACACACACACACACACACACACACACACACACACACACACACACAGACAGATAGAGGAACAGGGTGCTCACTGCCTGCTGATGGGGTCTTTTCATTGGAGCCCAAGGCTCAACCTTCAGCTAACATAAGAGAAGCACAAGGCCAGTGGGACTGAATAGGAGAAACACAAACTCAAACACATGCACACACACACACTCAAGCACACACACAAATCAACACATCTTCCTACGCCTCCTCCTCATTTCTCTCTCTCTCTATCTCGCCTCCTCCATACTTTTTTCATGTTTTTCTGTCCTGTCATTCTCCCGCAGCAGATGAGAAGGTCTTACTGTATATTCTGGCTCCTGCTTTCTCTTTCCTGTCTTTTTCTTGTAGTGATTAGTGATTGTAACACTAGTGTAAATGTACGTGTAACAAAAAGTGAACTTGAAGGGCTTCAAGTCGATCCATCGATCAATACCCTCTCAAACAATAATTCATAATTGTCAATAATTAAGATTATTAAAGAGACTTTCTCCCATAAATCCCATATTTTTATAATCATACTCTTATAAAAAATGAGAGTAATTTTGCTGGATAAATAACGGTGCCTACGTATAATGATTATCTATGATTCCCACAACTGGTGCACTCTCTTCTTTCACAGCTCCATCAATGTTTGATTCATTTTCAAACAAAATTTCATACAGATCTGTGGGTCAATATATTTCTGATATTTTCAGCCTTCGTCAGATTGGCTAGTCTTTAAACCCACACATTAATGAAAGCCTTACTGTACCTACTGCTAGATAAAAGGATAAAGCCTCTCTGTGTGTCACAAAGGTTTGTCGTCACTGCTGGGGGCTACTTTTGTTTTACCGTTTTGCTCATTGTTAATCTATTTATCCTTTAACTCTGGTGGGTTTTATCAGCACTGGAACACTTTGTCAATTAGTCAAGTGACACATTATCAGTCAGCAAGTATTTTGACAATTTTATAATCTTTTCCTTCGGCATTTTTCAAGTTTCAAATATCAAACATTCTCATGTTTCAGTTCCAGTGGGAGGAAAACCATTGGATTTTGAACCATTTACTGACTTAACACTTCACTGAGAAAATAATCAACAGATAAATCCTCAATAAAAACTAAAAATAACTATTAGTTTCAACCATTTATTAGATTTCAGTCATGCATCATGTCTCTTGAGAGACTGTCATATCATTACATTTCTATTTCTTTGCTTTTACAGCAGCCAGTAACATTTATTTAGATGACATCTATGATGTTACCTGTGTTTCCAATAACCAGTAGATTATTTGGACAGTAGATTAAATTTGGCTCAAAGTTTACATTGTCTATTGTAAGAACCTCAGTGCTTCCTCATTTTTGTATCTCTATCCACTCTTATCTCTGCATCTGTTAGACACTGTTTTATTGTGCGCCAACACTGTAAACTGTTAAATCTACTCGCTAGTCAACCTTGCCTACTCTGCACACACCAGTGATATATCTGTTTAGTTCTCTTGGCTGAATGTCAGAGCTGTTGTCGACAAATCTTTCATCTGTGAAAGCTTTTATTATTTAGCATAAGCAAATCCTCCAATAACTAAATCACTGCAAGGTTAAAGTTATGTTGCATCACACGGTTGAGTAGCTGGTAACTCACGTTTACCATCATTAAGATTATAGCAGGTGGTCTGTGATTCAAATGCCTGAGTAAATATAATTTTTTGGCTGTTTAGCTCTTTTGAGCGTCTCATTTCTCCTTTAATTTTTGGCTGATGATTTTATTTACTTTGCAAAATCCTCTCATCTTGTGCACACAGTGTACACCAGCAACAGTATGCTGTACGGGAGCCAAAAATGTAAATGTTTAATTTTAACGTCTAAACCATCTGCAGTACTGTTGAAGTACTTCATTTGGCAAAACAGAAAGAAAGGATGAAGTGTAAACCTGCTATCTAGTATCATCTGTTGGAACACAGCATATGGCGTCCTGCAGGGTTCAGTACTCAGACCTCAAATGTTCTACGTGCATGCTGCCCCATGGCCACATCCTTATTATATATTGTCACTGATGTGATGATGACAGGTTGATATCATGTAACTGCAAAAGTATCTTCCCTGTTTTAGAACTGAAGAAGCCTCTTGGATGATGGAAAGTGTTTGAGTGATATTTCCATTAACAATTATACTTTTGGCTGATGCTTTTTTCTGAAACAAAGTAAGAATGACAATATAGGTGAGAAGGTTATCTCAGATGAGGTGACAGAATTCAGATCCAACCCTCTGTGCAAGGAAAACTGCTCAGGTTTCAAGTGAAGTGACTTGTAGCACCATTCGCCACATCATGCAACCAGCATTGCCCGAAGAAAAGTGTCTTTCCTACTGATTGTTTCCTATAGATGTGGCTCCCGTGGGAAAAATCGTGAAAACCACTTGTTTAATGAAAAAAAGACTGAAAAGTCAGACAGAGATCTTGAATACGCCATAGGTGATGTTATGAACAAAGACTGTACCGTGGATGCTACGGGAAAGCTAGCTAACAGTCCCCAGACACACAGAGTTGGTTTGTTCCTCTAGCGAGCAACAGCCACAGTCTGCACTTGGTTGTTTGATTTGAAAACTGCCTGGCAGTCAAATCTGTGCAAATGCATCATTTTGCATTCAGTCCAAAATTCAAACATACTTGTCTCAGCCTCAGTGCTACATTTTCTGTAATTACCTCTGAGAATTTGAATGAAACACTTGTCCCATTAGAGTTTGATTCATGGTGAAACCACCTTTGGGTGACACTGCCAATAACAGGTACTCGGTTCCCAGTGTCTTGTAAACCACTCTGGATAAAGACTTCTAGCAAATGTCATTAAGATTATTAACATGGAACAGTGAAAGTGAGCTCCTAATGTCTTTAACAGCTCATTCAGCAGCTCATTCATTCAGGACGTCATCCTGAGTTCTGAAAGCTCTCAAAATCCATCTCCAGTCTCCCTGTTTGAGAGGAAGTGTGTGTGTGTTTGTGCATATGACAAAGTGAGAAGAGCAGATAAATAGAGACAGACGGACAAATAGAGCAGTTTTACATCTCCGCCCAGCTGGTAATCAGACTTCAAATACACAGCGAGAGGGTTGTGCTCCACTAAGTGGCAATTGATCGCTGTGTGTGAGTGTGTGTATGTGTGTGGAGGGAAAACATGGGTGATAGTTTGACTGATCCTGCCAGATGGACGGACACACACCTATCTCACTTTTGTCTCATCCTCTGTGTTATCTCTCTTTTTCTTCATCACCCCCCTCCTTCCCTCGGCTTCAATCCCTTGCTCTGAGGAGTGGGTGTGATCTCCGCTGTCCTTCTTCAATCTCCCTCCTCAGTGTGTGTCCACTGCTACCATGGACACAGCACACAAACACACACACACACACACACACACACACACACACACGCCTCTTCAGGCTCCTTCCTCCCCTTTTCTCCGTCTGTCTCTCTCCTACAACTTCCTTCCCTTCCCCTCTGTCCTCCTTCGTACCCACTTCTCCTCTTCCTCCACCTCAACTGTTCCCACTTCTCCTCATTAAGCCTCCACCATCTCCTCTTTGCCTCCCGCGTAGCTCTCATGTATCAAAGCTACATTCAAAGCACAGGAGGAGATTGGAGGAGAGACGGGTCAGATAAGACAGATAAGGAGGGAGTGTGTGTGGGAGAAAACAAGTGTGTATCTCTGTTTACACGTGTCTGCATGTGTGTGTGCGAGTTCTCGCCTATAAGTGTGTGATTGGTGTGTTTTCTTTCTTGCCTGGAGCGATGTGGAGTGGACACGGCATCCAAAGCAGCTTTACCCTCTATCTCCATCACGACAAAGCAATTACAGAGACGCAGGCGTGAGGGCGACACCTCTGACGGACACACATGCAGACGGATCAAGAAGCCAGTGCCTCTGATCTTGGCTTATGTTTAAAAGAACTATCTACTTTTAAATAGAGAATCCTATGTGACATTCTTACGATCTCTCGCCCTCACGGGTAGACAAACACATGTTTTGAAAATCTGGAAAACAACCAAAGTTGTGTGTAATACATGATGTTGTCAAAACACAAAACGCATATGAACAAGGCATTGCTAGTGCCACATGATGTACTGTGTACACAGGGGGAGGCAAATAGCAGCATGTGTGACAAATCAGGCCCTCCAACAAGAATATCTGATGAAAGCTGAACAGTTTAACCTTTAATAGTTTGCACCAAAACTTTTAATGTAGATAACAAAATTAATACAGTCCCAATAATCATCAATGGCACAAATAGGTAGCAATCTAATAAACATTGCACACTGACTTAAAAATTAAAAAAACTGATTTTCTTAGACAACATGCAACACAGCATTTTCATAAATAACTCAGGTCACTGGTTACTGACAGTGGATACTGTATTGACTACTTGTATGTTTTTTCTAAACTCTAACACTTATTTAATTAACACTAACTAGCTATTGGGAAATAACATCTGCCCTGGACTATAAAAGAACATTTTTGTTTCACTAGTAAGAAATGGAATAGTCACAAATAAAATACAGCAGCAACTGGTCTGCAGCTTCAGAGCCACACAGCGAATCTCTGCGTATTGTGACACATTCCTCCCATAAACATCATTAATATTTTCTGCAGCTTTTTTCTGCACCGCAGTAGCCCCTCTGTCGGTTTGTTAGGATAACTTTTGTTGCCCTCACGTATTGATGATGCTCCAGCCCATGGTTTGTCGCTCCCTCAGACCTCTGTCAGTATAGGTACTCACCACTGCTGACCAGGAGCACCCCACAACCCTTGCCCGTTTCACAGGTGTTCTTGTCAGAGTCTTTACTCCTGCCAATTTCTTGAGCGTTCAACATGTTGACTATGAGAGCTGACTTTTTTCTCACTGTCCAATTAATCTCATATTTTGATATCAGTGAACACTGCTGAAAAAAACCAAATCCAATTTAAGTTTAATTTAAGATTAATTAAGATGTCATCTTAGCTTCTGTTGGGTTGTTATCAAGGCCATTAATGTCACTGGATTCAGCTCCAGGCAAGGGGTGAAAGGACAGCATTGTTGGTGGGGGATAAGTGGAGTCGTAAGCCTCCTCCTGTGTTCAGGAATGGTTTCTGTACTTTGACATAGATACTCCTTTGTCAAGCTATCTGTCCTCTCTATCTGAAATGTGTACATTGTTGTCATCACAGGAGCGTCCGTTATCCTTCAGGTGGCTCCAGAGACTCTAACAACTGTCGTGATCTTAACCAGGAGCACTGATCAACCAAGTGACATCAATGGCCTTGATAACGACCCCACAGAGGCTAAATAACTGTGTCTCATCGCCAGTCAGAACTGGAGACGCCTCTCTGGTCAGAGGTGAAACATCTTCAAGTATCTACAACCAGGCCCAGCTGCCCTTGATTCAACTTTTCTTGGATAACCGTGACCTGGATGACTGAGAACCTTTACAGACATCCTTTTATTATAGCCTTTTTATAGGTGGCCTGTTGTTTTATGCATAGGTTGTGAAGTGCCCATCTGTAGAAAATAAATTAATCATTTGGACAAAATGGCCCAGTGTAGCTGTTTGCTCCCAGTGCCACTGCACAATGTATTCAGTGATTCAGTGATGTTAGCTCAAGAGTCAAAGTATTGAGAGGAAACTGCAGAGACTGTTTGGCCATAGGACGTGAGCATCCACGAGACAGTCCCTGCCTTCTACATATATGGACATCTCTGTCAGAGCGTCGGTGCTGTTTCCACTTCTGTGTGATTCACGTTTGTCTCAAGTCTGTCTCTCTCCAAGTTTGTGTGTGTATCTGTGCTGGCTGTGGCTTCCTGTCTCCCTCTCCCACTGTTCCACATGAGCAACTGCAGCTGGTCAGCTAATCAACACTACAAGCCTCTGCAGTATGAATATCTGGATCATTCATCCAGACTCCACCAAACTGTTCATTCATCTATGTGGTACAAACACTAATACACTTGCTACAATTAGTGTGTATTCCTGATCTCCAGAACTCTGCTAATTCCGCTGTCTGTGCCTCCGGTTCACCAAGCACCGGTGCTCTGCATACCTGCTGCATCCAGCTGTGTCCTTGTCTGATGTTCTGCCAGTTCAGACTGCGGATTCTCTGTCTACTCTGCCCTGCCTTCTTCAATCTGCTCTGCCCAGCTCGGATGCTCTGTCTGCTCTGCTCGGCTTGGATAACCTGGCTGCTCTGCCCAGCGATCTGCTGCCTGCGCTGCTTTGCCCTGTCAGCCCCTTTGCTAAATAAAGGAACGGAAATAAATAAGAAACCAGAACCGTCAATTATCTGAGAAAACAATGAACTGCCTTGAACCTTTCTTGTGTCTCCTGGTCTGTGTTTGCATTTTGGTCCAAACTGAAAAGTTTAAACAGTCTCCACTGCCCAACTGGAAAGTGTGAAATATGTTTTGAACAAACAGCATTTAGCAAGTGCTAATTTGGTCTATAGTAGATTATCAACTGTATAATTCCGTACTATAACTGTATTGCTTTATTAGATCATACACCTAATTACAATTAATATTAAAAAAGTAATTCAAAATTTTGCATAAATAATAAAAATGTTTTTTTTGGGGTTTTTTTGTCAGCCTGAAACCTGTCCTGGTGATTATGTTCTCTGTGAGCAGTCAGTTAATAATCTTCTGGGGAGAATAAAAAGTTAGTGAGAAGGCTAACTGAGTGATGATGGACATTAGCCTTTCAGTAATGTCCAGCAAGGTAATATAGAGACGGTGCACTGCCCTCAGAGAAACTGCAGAAGGTTAACTGAGGCTGCAGAGTGGAGATCCAATAAGAACTCTGTCCTCATTTGTGTCGTGGGCAGAATCAGCCATATTTGTAATAGTTAACCATTGTCACCTAGCAGCTGTCCATTGCAGCGATCATCCCCCGCACACTGCAGCTATCACATAGAGGAAAAACAGCATTCTGCAACATTCTGTCAAAGACCTCAATTTGCATCAGCCCAGGTTACCATGCAGTTCACATCAGAGGCCATATGCATGTTGACAGAGTGGACCGCCTTTCAGTTCAGTCGGAATTCTTCAGACACTGAAGGCTGAATTTGAATGTAATGCAAATGCATGAGAAGTCAGATCTTTCCCTTTTCCCTTCTTGATGAATTTGTGATTTGGTACAATAGAAATGGACAGGATCTGTTCATGCACACATCACTTTGCACTGATGAAGAGGTACCCCCCCCCCATATTTTATGTTGCTGGAGCGCACAAATACAATGGACCTCAATGTGTGTGTCATATATTTTCTTTATAGATGTGTTGGGAATTTGCTTATGGTGGTACATTGCTCATGACGTACAGAATGTAAATTAATAAAATATTTCACTGAAACATATATTGAACCTGATGAAGCAAAGATGTTGTTTTATAAAATGAAGAGGCTGTTTGCAGGGACATGGCAAGGTTTATGGTCCAAGGTGACCAGATTTAGGGTCATATACAGGGTCATTCCCAGCATGTGCTAAAAATAACCTCTTCATTCCCTGGGCAGGTGTTCGCTGATGCTCTCACCTTGCAGATCTGATCCTCATATGACAGTCATATGCTGTAAACTCATCTTTTTTTATTTTTATTTTTACAGCTGTTCAAGGTTGTGACTGGAAGTATACACCTCTCCACCGCAGCATGGTGCACAGTATTCACTCAACTGGTAAATAAGTGATGAAGGAACAAAATATATGAACATCCACCTGCTGTGGACATTTGTTGATTTCACACTACAGCATCTGTAGGTTCTGCAACTGGCAATACTCAAAGCCAAGTTAGAAGTTGCTATACTGTACTGCAATGTGCAAGGTCAAAGTTGGACATCACAATAGAAATGCCTCTGTCAATACAGCAGTAGACATGAGGGAAAAAGTATTTCTATCACTTAAGTTATTAACTGTAATTGTGTATTTGGCGGTTATGGCATAGCTGTAGCGATGACAGCGTGGATCAGTCCATACTGAAATATCTCAATAACTATTTGTTGGATTGAAATATTGTACAAACATCTGTGGTGTCCAGAGAATGGATCTTAATGACTTTGCTGACTTTCTCTCTTGTGCTCCCCCCATCACATTGACAGGCGTTGACAACTCTTGGAGAAACTGCCACTAAATTCACACACATTCCCCTCAGGATGAACTATAATAACTTTGATGATCCCTTTGCGACATCAATGGGTCACAGTTTTGATTTGTCCAGTAATGGTTGGTTTATGACCAAATACCTGCAAAACTCAATCAGCTTCAGCTATACTTTGTGTTTCATCCCATCATGCTAACATGCTAAACTAAGGCAGTGATCATGATAAATATTGTGCCTTGTAAGAATCAGGATGCTAACATGCTCTCAGTGATGTGATAGTACTTCACTCAAAGTATTGCTATGCACAGCTTCACAGAGCCGCTGGTGTGGCTATAGACTGTCACATGATCATGACTCTAGAATTTATAATCAGCATTTTATCAGACATGCAAGCAGCAAAGGGAATTGTTCTGATTTAACAGCTGATTTAACAACTATTGGATGGATTTAATGCCAGACGTTAATGGTTCAGTGACAATGTATCCTGATGACTTTTTTTTTATCCTCTGACTTGCCACCAGCAGGTGGATGTCAGAGCTGCTCGCGTAGATGAGGCTATACCTGCAAATAATAGTAAATATCTTGCAAAATATGTGGTTCTCGCCAATGAAACATCATGAGGTGGCACTGAAAACACTGTAATTAGCTCTTAAGTTTGTTGAGGGTGATGACACAAATGTATAGATTTTAGCCTTGATATCTTGACTATTACATATTTCAGTATTACGGCCACAGTGGTAGCTTAACAGCTTGGAAAATATGTATTTGGTAACAGACATTAAGAGAGACTACTAGTCTGTGTCTGTGAGGCTGCTGGATTTCTGAGTTTAGTGTCGTACTGAAACGACCACTGCCGATGAAATATTGAGGTGTTTACAAAAACCGCAGCCTAACTCATTCTCACTTCCTTCTTGTTTGCCTTCGTCTCTCTCCCTTTTCTCCTTTCCCTCCACACCCTCTCCTGCCAATCATATGCCAGAAATTATGCAGATTTCTCTCTTTTAAAAACATGCAGCATTCACAATTTACATCCCTCTTCCCTTCCCTCCATCCTTCCATCCTTCCATCCGTGCCTAAAAACGGATGACCTCAACTTCATCTGGAGAAGCCGTATTTCACACCATTTCACACCCGCTCCTCCTGTCTTCCTCGCTCTCTCTCTCTCTCCAGCATCATTAAAGGCTGACCTGACAGGGAGGCGTGGTGAACAAGGTTGAAGGGTATGTAAATGTGTCCGTGCCCACTTTTTGGTGTCCTTGCTTGTGTATGTTTATGTCAGTATGTGTTGCTGTGTTCACATGCTTGTGTGTGCGAACATGTCCGCGCGTCAACATTGTGCCTTCAGAGAGCAAGATATGGGTAAAATAATGCAGGGGGAGGATGTGGTTTCTGTATAATGGGCTGACATTAACTTTCCATTTCAACCCTTCAACCTTGCACTGAACTGAGCTGGAGTTACTGTGTGTTTCTGCTGACCAGAGCCATGCTAACGTAAGACGTTTCCTGACAGGTAGAGGCGTCGTGCTCCCAGTTATTTTGAAGGAAAAGAGTTTGAGAGCTCAAAAGTTAGTTGCAAGCTAAGCACAAGTGTTTGGATTATATTAGGTCTATGGATGAGATCAAATAATTTAGTATACAAGATAACGCATCTAATATTGATCAAAATGGCTCTTAGGCTATATTGTTGTTGAATTAAACCTCTTTACAGCCTAATCATATTTAGAGAGAGTTTTATAACCAGATAGTGGATTTTAATATTATGGTTCTGATGTTTGTATAAGTCCCAAAAATCTATGACTGCAGCTCTTCACTGCATTCTCAAAAGAAAGCCTGTTCGCAGATTTTGATCTCAAATATTTTAAAATGTTTACTCACTGAAAGAAACATACCATCACATTCAGTCACTTATAGAATCACGAACATTTTTAAACAATGTAACATGAAAACACTCATCAACTCCAGTCTCTTCATCTGTCTCTGTCTCCGCTCTGGAGTCTGATGTACACTCTTTGCTCATAAACAGTGAATAGTAAGAGATACGAGGATAAAAGGTATGATGAGAGAAAACTTTCAACATCAACTGTTTCCATGGAAATGAGCACAAGTTATTGAACCTATAGCCCATCTCAAAGTATTTTTCTAATTGGGTCTAAACAGTCTCGACATTGGCCGTTTTATATAAGAGCTGCTGCTTGTATCAGAGACAGATAATTATATCTATTGCTGCATTATCTACATTCATTCAGTTTATTGTAAGACTAGTGTATAAACAAAACAGAACAGACCACAACTGTAATAAACGAGGCTAATAGTTTGCATGGAGAGGGTACAATTACACAATTATCATTGAAATGTAGCATACACTCTGTTTATACATTCAGTGACAGAATAAGTAATTCACTTTTAATTTGCTCAGAAGACAGACCTGCGTCAAGCACTTGGCCCTATCACTGGGTTACTGCTTTGATTTTAAACTGAAACAACAATTATTTCAGAACCACTTCAGTTACCCAGCAGAAGACAGTCTCCTCTTTAAATCCTGAAAACTAATAGCAAAGCTGTTCCCCTGAGAATGATGCATCACAGAAACATAGCTCAGAGGACTCATACTGTAAATGACAAACAATGGAAGAGGCTGGCTAATCTTCCAGTAAACTCTTTGATGAGACTCACTCAAGCAGACAATCGTGCTCAAAGAGAGCACTGGTGTTCAGAAAATAGAAAGCAATCAGCAGAATCAAGTTCTCCAAGGAAAGACACAAGTGCCATGTGAGCCATCCATTCTTCAGTGATAGAAAAATACAGAAAAGTTTTTCGGTTGTGATGAAGGTATAATCGATGAAGGAAATCAATTTCAGTGGGTTTGACAGTTAAACTAAGACATCCCATACACAGCAAGCTCAAACAAAACAATATTAAATCCTACAGGTCCAAACCTAACTCAGTTACAAGATTTGAGACCATAGATTGGTGCTCAGTGATCCATGATGCATCAGTGTGAGCAGAGACAACTCTTCTGCCCCCCTCATCACTGAAATGAAATCTTCTCCAGAACTGCAGGTCTAAGAGCAAGTAAATGACAAACTGCAAATGTTGAGAGACACAGCATTTTAAGTCTGCTCATATAGCACCTGTAGGATGTAATTCTTGGAGCTGTGATGTATTTGTACTGTACATGCTACCCTGTGTGTCTGTGTACAAGGACCTGATCCACACATCCAATCTAGGCATCAAAATGTTGTATTTGTTGTATTTAGCTGAATGACAAATCTGAGTAACTAACTACCAGGCTGAATAACAGTATTTCACTAGATTTCTTAATCTCTTGTACTTCGCTGGGTGTGGTTGGATATTGTCACAAGTGGGCTTTAGTGCACACGTACCCACATCTGACAGTGATGTCATGTGCTGTGTATGAAATCACTCACTACTCCTTGTATAGTCCACTGTACAGTGAATTTGCCATTTTGTAGCAATGTCCGAATGGAGCTGAGAAAATTACCCAGGAGGGTCCTAAAGTATTTTTTAAATTATACTGATGAGCTCACTATATAGTCCTCTACATAAAACCTTCCTGGATAGTGAGTAGTGAATGAGTGAGTGATTTCAGACACAATGTTGGTCTACTGACCATCGGGCTGTAGTCCACAGCTGTGTCTCAATTCAGGGGCCACATCCTTTGGCTGCAGAGGCCAAAACAATGTGAGGCACGCCAGCTGTGCGCGCCCTTATCCTTGCTCTACAAAGTGTTACTCCTTTTGCCTAGTAACCTTGACAACACACAACTTTTATTTTTTAACAAAAACTTAAGGCCCTTGGTTTTTTAACACTTGAACTATTTGATCTTTAACTGAGCTGAAACCCAATACTTAAATTAAGTGTGAAAGTGTAATCCTCAGGATTGTTTGCTGCCACAAAAGATCCACTCATTGGAGCCTTTGTTGCCCACAAAAAGAAGCCCGCATTTCTTGGCCACATTTGAAGGAGCCTTCGAAATGGCACAGCTACTACATCACTCCAGCAGGGTGAAAAGGAACTCCACCATTTTATTACATCATAGTCCGTTTACAGCTGTTGCAGAGGACTACTGTATATGCGAAAAAAATGTGTATAAAAACTTCTGTGGCATCAGAGATTTCTTTCGTTTTGGCATTGTCTTGAAGTTGTTCAACATTCAGGTGAACACTCTTTCTTAGATGAGAAGATCCATGACATGCATCTAATCTGATGGATCTAATGTCTTTACAGTTAATATGAAGCTGGGGCCGCACCCAATAGTGACGGTGATGCAGACACTAATGTGTGTGTCTTGATTGGGATTTATCAGGCACAATGTATCCTATCAGGCAACCTTTTTCTGGAAGAAAACAAATGTATCAAATGCATCAAATGTGACAGTCGTGTGATATGTTATTTCGGGTACGTTGGTGGACAGAAATCATTTTAGCTTGAGCATAGCCACAGTGTACTGACCACGCCCCAGAGTAACGTACACTGCTTATAAAAACTAAAAATTTGTACACAAACAAAAATTATGTTTACATTCAGCATTATTCATTAAAATGCTTTTTGTGTATATCAATACCAAACCTTCCTTTACAGATTTTAAGAAGACCTCCTGTTTAGATTATTTAGAAATTGGGTTGGAGTAAAGTCTGTAGAGGGAGACAGAGAGAAATTGAGAAAATGTTATTAGCTTACTTTTCTATTTTGAACTCTGTCCTAACTTAACTCCACTTTAACCTTGTCTGTTTTGAACGCTTACATTTTTAGTTGTTTCCATAGTTTGTGACACTATAGAAAGAATTTCATCCTTTACTATCTTACCCACATACCCAAATACACACATTTGGTCTGCTGTTTCAGCATTTCAAATTGGTACCAATTAATGATGGTGCCATTTCCCCTGTATTTTCTCTCAGCTTCAGTGTCTCTCTCTCTCTCCCCCTCTCTGTCGCTCTCTCTCAGGAGGGCAGAAAGACCTACAAAGCTAATTATCTAGGGTCACTCATGTAATATCTCCCCCTCCCTCCATTGTTACTCTCTCCCCTGCCTCACTCTCTCTCACACACACAACAGCTATTATATACACACGTGTACAAATACGCACACACACATAACACTTCATCGCCTGGAGACTGATTACATATGCATGCCTAAACCTTGGATTTTGACCCATTTTCTACTTTCCAATTCCTGAATACAGGCCTGCGAAAGGTGTGATAGAGTAGATTCAGCCTCTCAGCAATCGTATAACTATTTGTGAGAGAGGGAAGAAAAAAGCGAGTGAAAGTGAGAGGAGGAGGAGCAGTTTGAAAAACAGACATCTGAAGAAAGCTAAAGGTGAGCATGGAAGAAAGGAGAGATGAAGGGGAGGAGGAGTGAATGAAAGGATTACGGAAGTGATGATGTGAGACATCAGGAGAGACAAATTTAAGAGGAAGGTGGAGGATGGTTATGTGGAAAAAGAAAGAGAGAGCAGGAGGGAGAGACAGCAGGAGGGATGGATTAAAAAGAAACAGAGGATGATGGTGGAGGAGAGAAATGTGAGATTTGGCAGCAGGAAGAACATCCAAGCCAGCTTCACCCACAGAGTCCTCTCTACTTCTCACTTTGATTCTTTTATGTCAACTTCTCACCTCTTAATATAAACTGGTTTCGAACACATAGCATTGTAATGTGTACAAACAAATAGCGACAAATTGAGTTCTCATGATATAAGATTAATATAATAGAGTACAGTACAACAGCAATGTTATAAAAGATTATCTTTAAGATCATACCAGCATGATTAGACTTTAACAAAAGTGCCCAGAATAGGGAATGGACAAGTAATAAATAGAAACATGCAACACAGGACGAAGAATACAATTTTGTATTTCTGTATTCTCTCTCTCTCTCTCCTGATCTCCTGGCTTTTATGTATTTATATATTACCCCATGCTACATAGAGCAGAAGTCCAGAGATCACACCCAGGCTAGCTGCTGCTCCACCAGCGTCTCAAACTCAGCAGAACTGCTATGCGTTCACGCACTGTAAGAAAAATGAGTAGCACTTTAAAATTTAAAGCCTTGGTGATTTTAACGAAGTGAAGTAATGATTTATTTGTTAGCCTACGATAAATGACACTCCCCGTTAAATGTTAGCAGTCAGCAGCATGCACAACTACATCATCGTACTGTGACATGGTTTCTTCCACATCCACAACATCCACAGGCACGATCTTCAAATGTCAGGTTTCCTCCAACCTTTTAGCCAGATGTGAATCACTAAGGCCTCTTGACTTGCTCATAGACTCTCCTCAGGCTGTCAGGTTGGTGATGTTTATTTAAGTTAGACTAAAGCTTATGGGAACATTTGTTTGTAAAGCCAGCTAAAAATATTAAATACACAGCAATGATACACTGTATTTTTTTAAATAAATATAATATATCTGCCGGTTGTTGTGAGGACCCAAGCAGCAGGGTGCAGGAGCAGAGCAGGTGGTAAAAAGGGAGTTTAGTCTTTATTCAGGTAGCAACAGGTAGCCAGTCAGCAGGAAATGTAAAAAGTCAAGTTGAACTGGGACAGAGCCATTGTTTATGTTGCTAGTTAAACTTGTGCTTTTCCTGCGGCAACATGTCAAAATGTGAGCTGTGTAAAACACCTGTTGTTGGGGCTGAGCAGAGGGGACCGTGGCCACCAGATGATGGCTGACATTTTGATTAAACTGGGCAAAAAGCACAACTGAGGAGGCTTGTGATGTGAGTTTCCACATTACTTCATTCACAGGGGTAAATGAGCTGTAAAAGTGAAGAAGCCTTGCAGAGAGATAACAAAGGATCTGTGAGAAAACTCAGTAACAGCTAAATGAACTGATCTGGACTAAGACTGTCATGGTTTTTGTTTTAAAAACTATATTGAGTGAAGAGGGCTCATGGGCTGGACAACAAGCCTTGCAACATTACTGAGTATGTGGTAATACGTCCCCATGATGACAGGTTTTGTACCATATACAGCTATAAGCATTAGAAGTGGAGATTCACCTTTGATAAAAAAAAAAAAAAAAACATAATACGATTCATAAGGCGGAGAACAAGAATCTCGCCAACACTCACACGAATCAGTAAACAGGGCAGGCCATTTTTTTTCCTGTGACAAAAGAAGTGGGACTCACTAATTACTAAGTGTGTACGTGCAAACAGACACTGCGACCATATTGCGACGTATTTCATAAGAAGAATCCTTTTCTGTCCCATGAGTTGCCTTCTCAACCAGAGAGTGAAAGATAGCAGCCATCTGATCTCTCAACATGCTTGTACTGCAGCGCTCACTGTGTGTGTGTGTGTATGTGCATGTGTGTGTGTGTGTGTGTGTGTCAGCTTTTCCATCACTAGTCTTTGACAGTGGGGTGTCAGAGCTCACTGACAGCTGTGCACCACAAACTTCCGCTCTTCCCTGTGGACAGTTCACACTGTGCAGGTGTGCACCCGCTCTCCTCTATATGTCCTACACACACACACACACACACACACGCACACACACACACACACACACACACACACACACACACGTACTTGTACTTCTATCTTTGTGAGGACACTCATTGACATAATGCATTCCCTAGCCCCTTACCCTAACCTTAACCAGCACAACTGAGTGCCTAACCCTAACCCTGACCCTGACCCTAACCTTAACCTAAACCTAATTCTAACCATAACTCTAAAACCAAGGCTTAACCCTCAAAATGTGATTTGAAGGTGTCTCAAAAAGTGAGGACCGGCCAAAATGTCCTCACTTTCCCAAAATGTCCTCATTCTGTTAGTAAAATACTTTTTTTGGTCCTTATTATGTAGCAAGTACAAGTACACACACACATGCACAGCTGATGGTAGAGAGCATGACAGCTGGGAAGAAGAGAAATCGAGTTAAAAAGAGTGTGAAATTGAGAAGAGAGGAGTGGGAAACACAAATTCAAACTTGTCCTTCCACCTTGATGCTGTCAACATGATGCCAGTCATGACAGGATGTTGTGAGTTTTGATGTGAGTTTGTGTGCTGTGGCAGTGATGGGACCTCAGCTGCATTTTGTGGATGCAAAAACATCATTTACAACAAAATGTGCCTAAACATATTCATTTCTAATTTTAAAACACATCTTTTCCATGAAGGAGCTATCTCTATGTTTTGCTGTCATAACACAGCCAACATTAGCATTAACAGCTGTTTACTTACCAGTCTAGAAGAACCATTGTTGAGTTCAGCATCAAACTTTGTCTTTGTACTCACTAAGAGCTGTCTCCAGCAGAGGAAGGCAACGCCAGCGTTAACTATTGTCTCTATCTTGTCTTTTCTTTTACTGAAGTTAGCATGCTAACCAGCTAGCTGCGGCGCATCTCGTCACTTTCCGATAGCAACTCACTGTAGCCTCCTATGTGCGCTGAGGACATAGTGCTGTCCAGAGGGCGTATTATAACCTCTTGTCTTGTCTTGTAAAAGCAACAATGGCCGAGGCTCTTGTCAAGTGACAATCACCACCCACATGCAAGAAACCCGGCGGCAGAGAAAACTTACAAATAGCCCCTTTAAGAGATGGAATGTTTTCATCATTTATGCAGCTTAGAAGAGCTGAGAAGATGCAAAGGATGCATGTTACTAAATGAACACTTTATAACAGCCTGAGTTTAACGGAACAATTTTGTTGCACGAATAAGGCGCTGATGAAAATAGTTACTGGTTGCTAATGGTACTAAAATGTAGATACTCTGGAAGACAGGAGGAACAAGAGAGTAGCAACTGAGAATTTTAGAGCACAGGAGAACTAAATTATACCTTAAGTATTCTTTTAAATACTCAGTACGGGGTGAAGTACTGCAACCTTAACTGAAGTTTAGGAAAAATAACAACCTTGTTCTTTCCTCCTGGGATGACAATAGAAACCTTCCACAGCTGTTCACTTGACAAGGGTGTGTTTGTTTTCTCCTCCAGTGTACTTGTTATGAGCTGCTGCAGTGCTGGATATGCATGCTAGAAATGAAAATTTTACCTGTCTTAATTGAAAATCACCCATTGTAAAGCACTCTGAGCTACATCCCTTGTATGAAAAGTGCTCTATAAATAAAGTTTATTATTATCATTATTACTATTATTATTATTATTATTATTATTATTATTATTAGAAGTAGTAGTAGTAGTATGTGTTGAATGAAACTAAAACAGCCCCCTTATAGAGTCAGCAGTGGTCATTACACACACCAATACAGAAGGACTGGACAGAATGGATTAAATATTCTGAGGGGTAAATAGAGAAATGCCCTGGGTTCATGAAATTAAATGCCTTAAACATAGAGATTCTAGAGGTCCCGCATAAACGCAACGTTTAAGGCATTTCACTTATGAAATTTACTAAATTCTTCTCCCTTTGTCCTCTCTTTTATCACTAATTTAAAGAAGGCGAGAATGCAATGGAAAACAATAAAGGAGCAGCATTTATAAAGCACTTCCACATGTGGACAAGAGAAGCTGGGGGACTGACTCAACTCTGTCATCAGTGGACAACCTGCTCTACCTGCTTGACGCAGCTTCTACGGTGTTTTCATGCACCAACATGTGATGCAAAATGTGATGGCATGGGCTGTTAATATAACCAGGCCACCTATTGAAAAAATCAGATCAAACCACATCCACACAGTCTTGATGAAACAGAGTTTTTCAGTGTGAAACGCTTAGTAAATAAATCTGCAATGACTGATGCTTTGGCCTCCTGGGGAGGACACAGCACTGATATAATATCAGCTGCTCCACTGAGTTCACCTGCTAGTTGCTGAATTTGTCTGAGCAGGGTACAGTGGGTTTGTAGAGATTTTTGGTCGATACAACATAATGACAGCGGTCAGAGAGAAGTAGTCCCGCAAAAGTGTGAGCCTGAAAACCAAAATGATGATTCACTGTCAAGGACTTTCAACTGTAAAGATAATTTAGCCATGAAAGTGTTGGACAGAAAAACTGACATCAGCATCTGAAGTCAAGTTTCACACTCAAATCTATTTTGACTCATGTCATTTTATGTAATTCTGCAAATACTATTCATTCACTCATTTTTAGGCGAGAGACATTACACACAAATAAACCATGTGTTAGATTAATGCTTCTTCACCATAACTTCAGTTTACACCATGTGGGGGAATATTTGGTAGATAACCAGCAGTATCTCAACAAGAAACTGCAGCTTTCTTCCTCTCTCTGTACCACACACACGCACACACACACACACACACACAGACGCACAAGCCGTGATGCCAGTGTTTCCTGTGAGGGCAGAGTCAAGTGTTCCGTTGATGTTTTTCTCTTTTCATGAATATTAATGAATCGCTCTTTCCATCAAAACACAACTGGTACTCATTTACACGGAGACCAGTGCACAGTTTCACACACACACACACACACACACACACACGTGTATACACAAAAAAACAGCACGTATGCCAGCACACAAACATTAATGCTAAAAATGTGCAAGAAATCCTTAAAGCTGTCTTCACTGGCTTCCTGTTACTAAACTGATGAATGGGTAATGTGTGATGATGTGCGTTATCAAGTGTTTAGGAAAACAAGACTTTCATAACATTACCTCCATCCCCAGATAGATAGATAGATAGATAGATAGATAGATAGATAGATAGATAGATAGATAGATAATATCAATTGAATATCCCAGACAAACAAACAAAATGACAGCACACTATAAGGAGAGAAAGGGGGAGAAAAAGACAGTATTTGGTGGGAGGGATGGGAGAGTTGGGTGGGAGGTAAACTGGTGCATACAGCTGAGAAGTCCTGGGCCCAGATTTGCAGTCAATTAAGTTGGATTTACTGGGCCCATGATGAGATCCTTACTGACTGTGTGTTTTCATATTGGACCGGGGGTACAGGTAAGCTCTGCTGCTTTCTTCCTCCCTTTCCCCCCTGCCTTCTCTTTGTCTACCTCTCTCACCCTTGGCTCGGATGCGTCTTGCAGTCTGGGCTGTGCAACCGCTGGTGCAGCAGTAAGAGCTGCCTGTAATCAAGACTGAACCTCCCAAGAGGAGCCTCACAAACAAAACGCTTTATGAAGAGACAAAAGACACACACATACAGATGTATACACACACCCCAGTGGGCCAATACACTAAAGAAAGGCTGTATGTTCTTATGGTTTTACTATCAGCTCTTTGCTAACAAATATTCCTGCATAGCAGCAAATCATTGCCCTACTAATTTATATCATATCAGCAACTGAAAGTTTTTAATTTTATCACCATTGAATATTTTAAATACAAATGAATTTATTGCACTGAAATGTTTTACATTGGAAACAATCTCTTTGGATTTATGTCATTTTGTGAAATGAGTCAATGAGCATGAGTCAATCTACAGCCAGTTTATTACAATTATTTTGTTGTGGTGAAGTCCTCTGCTGCACAGGAGATCTATTTTCTATTTAGTTTGTAAATGTAGCACCAAGACTAAACAAAGTGTCACTGCTGGAAACTCAAACATCAACGGGAAGTGGGTCAGAAAGTGAAGGACTTCCACAGTAAGAGACAGAAAAAGTGAGGTTAAGAGGATTTGGACACCTGAGGAAGCATGCAGGGACAGTAGGATACTGACAAGAAATGACAGAGAGAAGAAAAAAATATAAAGAAAAACAGGAAAAAGAAATGGAAAGAGGAAAAACAAGTTGAAAGTGAGAAGTAATCAGGTAGAGAAAGAAAATACATCTATTTCAGTGCAGGCCATTAGCTGTTGTTCTCTGAATGCTATGTTAGCAATTTACTCTCTTTCTTTGCTAACATTTTTCAGATGTGCCATATATAATGAGGACAAAGTGCTTGTGTGTACGTGTGTGTGCACACATTTGTGTGACACAAAGCTAGGCATGTACTTCCAGAAGCTAACTACCTATCTTACTCCATGCTCGCTAGTGTTACAGTTATTACTGTTCACCATGTTGTCGGCAGAAACATTCATGTATGTAAATGTGAACTCACATATTGACAATCAGTACTGAAAATCCTTGAACATTTTTCAGCATTTTGAAATTATAACACACGCAGTATGTAAATGTATCTAATCTTTATGTCCAACACATACACTCTCCAGGGGAAGTGGGAAAATGTAGAGAAGAAAACATGAGGTAAAACAGAGATCATCAGTCTTGAACTTGTGATCTCTTATTATTACAATTTTCATCCAACTTCTATTTGATGCCTGATGAAAGGAATGAACCGAGCTGAGACACACACACACACACACACACACACACACACACACATAGAAAAAACAGATTAACATAAATGCATGGGAAAAGGTCAGGACAGTTATCACTTTCAAGTACACACATGCACACACACGATAAGTGTGGTAATTGGCACTTCCTGCTGACACACGCACCCATATTCACACACAACATACAGAGACAGAAACAAAGACACAAAAGGTCATGTTAAAGTTATAGAAAGTGAAATATGATTTAGATGAGAAGATGAGGCAGAAGCCTGGTTTATCCTGAAGTAACAAAAAGCAAATTATTTATTCTCTTTGCTTTATCTGGATCCCCATTAGTTCCCACAGAGCCACTGGTGTTCCCATTAAAAAATAAACAGCAATTTAAAAATCACAGTGTAAATGTTACAAAGAATATGCTGAGCCAACCAAACATAAAGTACAGAAAATAGGTGACCAGACACTGCAAGTTAAGGGACAAAAATTACAAGAATACAACTCTAATTCAAAACACTGTTTTATTCCCTTCGCTCAGTGACTGAATTGCGGAACTGTTCTTGTATGTGTGAATAACTTGATATGAAGATAGAGCCCCTGCCTCCAGCATTTATGCTGAGCTACGCTAGATCCCTCTTGGTTCTAGCTCCAAAGTTAATACACAGATATGACGGTAACAGTATTCTCATTTAAGTCTCTGGAAGAAAGTGAAAAAGTGTATGTACCAAAAGGTCAAACAATTGCTTTAAAAGAACAGTCTTCCCTCCATCAACGACAATGAACAGGTTGCAAAAAACCAGACTCTTACTACCACCTTAAAGGGGACTTATTCAGACTGCTCTAGGTTTTAAGCACAGCTTGTGCTTGTGCCTGTTCATACAAATAACTAACCATACAGGTTTACATACAGTCGCTTGGTGACAGCAGAATAATATTTTATTAGCATTGTTGGCTTTGGTATTTTCTGACAGCAGTTGGCATTTTATTTCACTGCATATGTAGCTAATTTCATATAACAGGTAAATATCCCATGATTTTGGATTGGATTCAGGCTCCAACATGTACACATGGATTTGAGAAGTTACCATTTCCAATTAATCATGTTCTGTCCCTTAGTTTTAGTTACTATTTATGTAGTTTTACAGTTTGCTTTCAGAACTTCCACATCAGTAAGATGATGAGGCAGAGCTCACAAGTGCAGGGTTCTGCGGCTTAGCAGGCTTCCGGATGTTGGCCCAATCCAAAGAAGGTGGGCTTTTAAGGAGGCCTGTCAAGAAGGCCCACACTAATATAGCCTGTTTCAGTCAGAAGCTCAACTGAGGGGATGCAAAACAGGCATTTAGAGATACATAAGCACTTTTTTAGAACTGTCAATCACTGTGAACTGTGAATAGAGCTGGAAATTTGAACAAAAGTTCCCCTTAAGAACTTTAGATCTTTTGTAATGAATCACACACAAGAGTGTGACATATGTTGTGACATGTTAGTGATAAATATTGCAGCTGCTTAAAGTGAGAAAATGACACCCTATGTATACAGTACGTGCTGTATGAAATTCAGAAGCCTGACTGAGGGAACCGTCCAGTTCCAATACAAATGTAATTTTGTACATACACATGGAAAATAAAGTTCTTGAATCTTGAGAAGGTACAAAATGCTTTCACATCACATATACTATTCAAATTGTAAAAAACAGGGCAATCAATACTGGAGAACATGATGAACTCTCTCCCACAGCTCTAGAAATGTCACAGGACCCAGGTGTAATCGGATATATAAACCCACTCCACCCTGCCACAGCTGACTACAGAGATTGTTATGTGTGGCCTTATTCAGACTGAATGACAGTGCAAATAGTAAAAAAGACATTGCTGAGTGTGGGTTTAAAGATAAATGGGTAAAGGCATCCAGGACTGGTAGTAATTTGACACATAACCTGCAGAACTGATGACAAGACATGTCAGCTGGGTACTAGCTTTAGTTATATCTCACAGCAAAGTGCGGGAGAGCAAATCATAAACTTGAATGAAAACTTCTTGATTTAAGATTTGAATTCTCAGAGGTCCTAATTCGTATGGTGTTGGCACAAGGGCTGAGTGCAAATACCTAACATGCACCGCTGAGTGGGGTTTTAAAGACACAGTCTGGAAAGGTGTCCAGGTCACTGCAGTAATCTGATACAAAGATTGCTTTGCTGATCGGAATATGCTTACTTGCAGTATAGGCAAAATGTTCATGTATTGCTGAATGTGGTTTCAGCGAGTTAGTGACAAAGCATATACAGGTAAGTATTGCTGAATGGACTTTTAAACAGGCAAATCTGTGAAGTCACTCCTGTTTTGAAGATGACACAGGCCTCTGGTGTAATCTGATAAACAGGCTGCTAGGTTCCTTGCCAAATGTGAAAGCAATGACTGTTGGTCTGCCACTAGGACATGTAAACACACACACTCCAAAGATGACAAAAGGGTGACAGCTTGAAACTGTAAAGCTAGGGGCCGTCTGGACAAACACTATTCAATTTTTATAGGAATACTCTCATATTGTTATTGTGGATGTTCCAACCATCTTCAATATAAACTGTATTTATGGAAGCCAAGTTCTTCAAAATACACTCAGCACTGGCTGAGGAAATGCAGTTTTTATTGTTCACTGTCAAATTGAGGCGATTTCTGAAGGGTTACTACAATAACCATTGTTCTTTGCCAGTGCTGGACAATGCTGCCAAGGCTTCTAGCTAGCATTTTGTATCAGAGCAAGCAGTTTGGCTGATGTTTGAAATGAACAAACGTAGACATGAGCATAAAGTTCAGGCTGGACACCAGGTGCCAGTTGGCACAAAGGAGGTGAGCACTAACGTAGGGCCATAAAGATCATGTAATTTACATAAAATTCCCACATTACAGTACTTCTAAGTTTTGCAATGTAGCCAAATACACCGGACTGCTGTAACAACCTAATTTCCCTTTGGGGATGAATAAAGTCATCTATCTAAATGGATGTCTCTTGTATTCTTAGGCATTCATCAGCGCCACAGAGACAAAAGGGTTAGCAGTTTGTGTGATTCATGCATTCAGTGGACAAATAGACAGGATTTTTGGCCCAATATGACCATTGCTGAAGTTGCTTTTTTTTATACCTTCTGCATTAGGAACAGTAAAATGGTCATCTATCCACACCCCCAGTAGTTAAAGAAAAAAGAAGTTCAGGACATTTAGAAGGGCCACCATTCATGCAGCTGTATTGTAAATCACAGACACAGTGCAGACATAACCAGCAGGACAGCTTGGCTGCAGAGAGAGCAGAATTGCTTCACGGCAATCTGTCCTGATTAGCTAGCTGCAACCGACCCACTGCTGTGGCTGGGAAGAACAGGCCAAACTTCCTGTAAAACAGTGCAAACCTCACCTTTGTCTCTTAAACTCTGAGTTCCAATTTGGCAAAATGAATGAAAGGAAATCAGTGAGCACAGGAGTTAGAACAGACTCAAAAGGACAGTTGTACTTATTGTCCCACTTTCATTCAAAACCAAGCTCTGAGTGGGGTAAAGAAGCTATTCCCAACGCCAGAACAAACTCATCATACACTCTGGCAATGGCTGTAACCTCAGAGATTGATGCCCTGTTCACCAGAAACCATTCCTGAGCACACCAGGCAGGACTTGTGGGGTATGTTGCCAATTCAGAAACTAAAAAACATGATTTAGAATCTTTGTTGCCTGAGGCTTTTCCTACTGAGGTGCAAATGTAAGCATGTAAAGACATTGAATACATTTCTAAACTAGAACAGCTTGACCAGATCAATTTCCATATATCACCTCAAACTCTTCAGACTTTAAGAAGAGAAAAGATAGCCACTTTCATATTACTACTGAGTGGCTTTTGTTTGTTTAAATGCTAACTTATGCATAATAGAGTTTAAACCACATGTCGACAGCCAATCAGCCACCTACCCCGTGAACTAAAGACCTGGCTGGCCAGTCTACAAAACAGAGTCAGTCTCAGTGTGCCCCTGTTGATCCCTGGAGGCTTTGCAGAGGTCTCAATACATCTGTCTACATCCATTTATCCACCTGTCCATCTGTCTGTCTGTCCCTGTGTGTGTGCCTCGGTAACCCTGTACATCCCCTGTGTCCAATCAGCTCCTCTGACCCAGTCAGACAGTGGAAGCACCAGGTGCCAGATGCCCAACTATGACCAGAAAGCCAGGTTATTTCTAAATACTGGCCAGTACATTGTTAGTGTTGGACATGAATCTTTCAGTATTCAACCTTTGTATCTTCTGTTTGGTTATAAGAGTCAACATGTTGGTGTTTATATAGCCAAAAGCTTATTAACCACAAGAGCAACACATTGGTTTATATTAGTGACCAAGAAAAACAACATGAGGGCAGTTATGCATTGGTAACACATCATTGATTGATTGATTCATTACTTTTCCAGTGAAGTGTAAGGTGATAGTACATTGCAGTTACTAACCAGAGTAATGCTACACAGTAAGCTAGCTGTGCATGGTCAGTAAAACACACTGGAATTCATTAAGGTGTCCCTTAGTTCAGAGTTGGAGGGTCTATGAACCCCACAGCTTAAGCTAGCTGTTGATGGTCGACAGATATCTCCAAAATGTTTGCTGGCTTCTTATTAAGCCACAGTGTCTCGTTTTCAATTTCTACATAGGCTAAATACAGAACATGTGACACTAGTTAGTGATGGCATTACTTTTTCAATGAATAATGAGTTGAGTAATTGATTATATTTTACAAGTAACTTCCCCAACACTGGTGACTTCAGTAAAAGTTCATCTCTCTTGCTGCATTAGACTGTAGCTGATCCAAAGCAATGCCAACTCAGCCTTATGTCTCCAAACTGAATGGTATCCAACAGGACCCCAGATAATATACACTGCCAGCTTCAACTCTCTGTCTGTCTCTGTCTTCCTCCTGCTTTCATTCACTTTTTCCCTGTCCCACTTTCTCTATCTCCTGCCTGTCTCTCTAATTGTGATTCCATCCGTGTTTGTATTGGAGGTATGCATGCTATTGCCAGATGCCCTTTGCCAACCTCTTTTGTATTCTATTACTGCATGTATCCTTGCTTATGCATGTTCACATGCAAAGATATGGGGAAACGGGGGAGAAAAAAAGCACAGTCCAACATTTAAAATCCTTCATTAGCATCCTCTGAATTACTTATATTTACACAGCGCTGAAATATTCCAGAGGAATAACAAGTTTTAAGGACATTTAAGGACACCGAAGTCTGCCCCACACACACAAGCAGATAAGCAGTAATCCAGTGTCAGTTTGACCCAAAGCATGGCTGAAACCATGCCAAAGTCAGAGTACCAGAGTAATCCAGCTATTAAACATTAATGAATGCTATCAATGTGGGAGATCTAGATGGAAAAGCACCTCATGACAAAGACTGGATGAAAACAAGCTGTACATATTAACTAATATCCCATCAGAGACCAAGCAACTCTCTCTGATGGGGGGAAACTGCACCTCTGTGGCTAAAGACAGTGTATACATTGACCTGACACATGTGACTGTTCTGACCCCTGTTTTTAATTTATAGCAGGTATGTGAGATGGCAGTTGACAGAAAACTGTGCTCTTTTTCTGCTCTGTGGTGAATAATTCTGTGGTCAGGCAGACTCTGAGTGTCTGCTGGTGTTTACAGAGGACAGCTGACATTATCTACAGCAGTGACAAAGGTAAGACAAACAAGTGCAGGAAGAAGTTATTAATATGGATCAGTGACATCGATTTACCAAACCGAAATGTGCATAATCTCACCTGCTGTTTAATACTTAGAAGAAGCTTGTTCTAACCTCTTGCAACCTAACTGCAGTGTTATTTGTTAAAAGGCACAACTGGGAGAAAGAGGCAAATTAGAGACAAGGTTTTCCACTTCATAATTACACTTTAAAATGTCAGATGATTAGAGTGGAATTACTGAAATGGAAAAAGTGACCAAATAATACCATTAATAGTGTCTTCGTCAGTCTTTTGATGACATGAAATGAGCATCAGACTGAGGGTCAGTCATGCAACACTGTCGTGAATAGACTCATGTCAGCCCTTCATGTCTAGGCCTCTGCCTCAGCTGCAGTTAGACATGACACTCTGCTCTCTGCCCTCTGCAGTGCTAACACAGCCTGCCACGCATGTTAAACCTTGTAGCCATACACACACACACACACACACACACACACACACACACACACAGCTACTACACCACACCTCAGACAATCCAACTGGGCCTCTGAAGGAGAATTGGCCATTTATATTTCCCTAGACTTAACCCTGTTTGAAAATACTGTTCATTTATATACAATTTGAATGCGTTCGATTACTTTTCTGGCATTGACTGATATTGTTTAGCACAACATACCCAATTGGATCTCTCCATCAGTGCAAATGAGTGTCCTAATGGCAAAGCACAATCAGTTGAAATAAATTAAAGAGTAGTAATTAGTAATGAGGCAAGATCTGTACAGTGGTGCCACACAGGGCTGAAAAACCATCATTACCACAACCTCACTGTCTCTTACCAGCAGTGGGTAAGACAGGGGGTGATCTGAGAGAGCCCCAGTCTCCCGTCTCCTGTGTAAAGGCACTGTTGTTTCACCGACCACCCTTCCACCTATGTGTGGTACAATAATGCAGCCTTTCCTGTGCTTGAAAAGTGGATGCCTGTGATCATAATCTGGAAAGCGCTTTCTTTTTCTTACCAAATTTGCCCAGCAAAAGAAATTTTTATAAACATGGAATTTTTTTGGTGATAGGGTGGTCTGGACCGAGCGAAACTGATGAAACAAATATGTAGTAAAGTGTGCTGCTTGCTCTTCCTCATACAGATGATGTTGAGATAAATATGAGCTTTTATGTTGATCCTGAGCTGAGTTCTTTGGTGTGTGGCAAGCTCTCAGAGTTTGATTCTTTCATACAGCCTGTGTTTGAACTGCTGTGCAGTGAATCTCCTGCCCTTTGTCTTTCTGTCATTGTCCATCTCATCCTTTACTTTATCTGTCTACTTCTGTTTTCTATCTTTGATTTTTTTTTCTCTTCTATGCTGTTCATTTCTTTCTTTGTCCATCTGATAGTTATCCTTCCTCTCTACCCTTCTTCTTTCTGTTCGCTCTTCTTCTTTCTGACTCTTTCTTTGTGCCCCCCCCCCCCCCCCCCCCCCCGACTGTCTATGCTAAGTATTGGTAATTACATTATCATGCGCTACCCTATGAAATATAGTTTCAGTGACACCCAAGTGCGTGTGTACTTATGTGTGTGTGTGTGTGTGTGTGTGTGTGTGGCGTTGATGATGGAGAGGCTGTCTGTGTTTTTAATAAACACAACGCTGCAACACCCCACACGCTAACTGCCTTAGCATCGAACTTCACACACACATGCACACACACAGACACACACACACACAAACACACACACACAGGCATCTGCCAAGACTAGGCTCAAACTTGCAGGGAATTTATGTACAAATAATTACTTTTTAATAGCCAGTAATGTGATTTCCTGCCAAAGAAATATTCAAATGCATCTCAGGCAGTCCAGTATATTATCTGCCTGGAGCTACGGATGCGACTTAGGGGAGACGGCACAGGAAAGACAGATTATTGTTTGTGTGATAATAATTATTTTACCCTTGTCATCTGCGGAGGAAAATGGGAGATAATGCCTTTGTCTCTCTGTCTCCTTCCTTCACTTTCTTCTTCCTCTTTCTCCAACTCTCTTCCATCACTTTCAAAGTCAAGCAGCAGCTTCACACTCCGGTGGGGTAAACCTAAACCTTTCTTGTGTAACACACTTACTTTTGAATCTATTAATAGATAATATAAGTCTTAGGATCCTCTTAACTAAAACCTTTTCTCTAGATCATAACATTTGTTACCATCCCAACATTGTGTGTGTCACAACTTTTTGTTTGCTGGCGTTTGTGTCCATGTGTTCTGTCTGATGCAGTGGAAAAATGTCTTGCAGCTGGCTGCAGTATGATTACTAGCCACACATGAAGGTTGTTGCTTTTGAATCACCTTCCTGATGTTCTTATCCACTGAGGGTGATTGTTGTGTGTCCTCAAAAGTGAATTTAAGATGTTTCATCACCAACTAAGGTCACTGAACCAAAGTGTTTTGAAAGTTTATTGTAGAGGAAGAAATGACTGTAACAAATTTGCCAGTGATTACGTGCATGAACAAACATCATTAGGCGTTGCATCCTGTAAGGAGTTATATGGTTTAAATATAGTGTAGAAAAATGACTATAAATCACAGGGTAACTCTGATAGAGGTAAAAATTGTAATTTGTGACACAGCCTTCTGCACTTGTCACATTGAGTATGAATTGCCTTGTTTCTGAGCTCTGTGTTGGAGAGACCCTCAGGTCCCAAGCAGGAAATTTCTACTTTATTACTTACTTTATGAGTTATTACGTTATTTGTTTGTAGATGGTGTCATTTGGTCTCCAGTCTGCACCAGATACTGTGCAGAAACCTTGGGTTTAGACAACTATAACTTCATAGCACCACTTGGCATTCTCTTTTGCAGTGCATCCATGCTTTGTTCAAGCTCTTGGCTGAAGTACGGCTTAGTATCACTCGAGCCAAGTGTGAGTTTGCCATGGCAACAGTGCCATATCTGAGCCATGCGGTGGGGCAGGGTTGTGTTGGCGAATGTAAAGTGAATCTATAACAAAATAGGAACTGCTGTGTTTAAGGTTTAGTCGGGTATTACAGGGGTTTCTGCAAATCATTTTCCAAGGCTGTGTTTCTATTGACTGAGCCGCTAAAGGCTGGGCCAAAATTTTGAATCTCTTTAAAATGTCAGGTCTCTGTTGTACTCGTCTGCTGCATTAGTTTCTCTGCACTTTAATAAAGCGCTCAGGCTCGAGGTTGGTGCCATAACTTGCTTGTTTGTAATTTAGACCATACAGAAGATTCATTTCCCAGTATGTGAACTTGAAAAGGTAAAATATGTGACATCCCACCAGAAAACACAGTGATGTGCCTGCAGCTTAGCTTACCAAAACATGAATAGGAATTGTATAGGGGAAGCCTTACACAGAGTGTCCAAATGTCTGCACATCAGCAGACATTTTCCCACGAGTGTAGCTTTTTAGTCAAGAATCATTATCCTTGGTTTCCACACTTTGTACTCAGAATCATAGAATTGCCTAATGTGTGAGATTGATTGATTGATCAATTGATGTTTAGATTAAATGTAAATGTCTGTATCCATCCCTCTGTCTTGCCTTCCTTGTCTTTTTCTCTCTCTCTCACACTCACACAGACACCAGGGTTCACAGTGTCACAGGTAAGTGACGGCGGATCTAATGTCTAGAATTTATTTTTTGCATTAACAGCTGACACCTTCCTTAGCAGGTTCAAGTGCCTAACACCATGTGGATGTGTGAGAGTCTGTGTGTGTGTGTGTGTGTGTGTGTTTGCAGGTTTTAATCGGTGCCACTTCTGTTTGTGTGTGTGTGTGTGTGTGTGTGTGCAACGACTGGTTAATGACCTCTGGAAGAATGAGCCTGCTCACACTAAACCTCAGGGAGTCTAACCGATTACTGTGCTGCATGAGTGTGTATGTGTGAGGTGTAGAGCAGCAGCTAACGCACCGCTCTGCTTAATCTGCACGAACAAATCAGAGCTAAGTGTGCCGTCACACAGCAATATCCAGCAGCCCACACAGAGACAGAATAGGATGCAAGAGAGAATGTATGTGTGAGCTAACAGATAGACAAATAGAAAAAAAAGACGTTTCACTGTTTTGTTTTGTTTTTGGTTTTTTTGGGGGGGGGTTTTTTGTGTCTCTTCTCTTCTCTTCGATTACCATTTTTGTGCTGTTGTGCTAGAGTAGTGTGTGTGTGTGTGTGTGTGTCCAGTGGTAGACATGAGTGAGTATGACAGGCTGATAATAGGACTCACTGTGGGCCATGCCACCTACCTGGAAACAGACCTTATCTGTCTCATCTCTGAGGAACACACACACACACACACACACACACACACATATTGTAGCTTATCACAATGGCAGTCTAGCACTGAGAAGTCACGTCACTTACAGTGACAGATCAAGCACACACACACACTGTGCAGTTATTGCTGGGTGATGTCTGTGATGTCAGTGACTCACCAAAGATCATCCCTCACAATCTCCTTTCTGCCACAGTGACGTGCTCAGCCACATGTGCTATGTTCTGTAAACTCTGTATGTAACCCTACTTCAAACTTTCAGTAATTTTATTTTATCACATTATTGATGTACACTTAAATGACAAAGCATCTGCATTAGGTTTACTTACAGCCTGCATGGGCGGCAGAGAGAGCTAATGAGGAAAGGGCACAGAGAAAGATCCTTTTAATAACTGTTGCAATAAAAATAATGGTGCACTTATAGTTTACCTTCTACAGTGGAGCTATATACTACACATGGTTTTCATCTGCTACTCATGCTCAGTACAGCCACTCGTTAGACATCTGTTCTAAGGTCACAATATGTCAGTGTTGTGTTTACAGCTTGCTCTGCAGCCACAGGTGGCCATAAACTCAGTTAACGCAGGTTCAATGATTTTTTTTCTTCATGCTCATCATGTTTTCAGGAAACTGCAACAACACCACTCATTGTCACATGAATTCTTTATGTCTTAGCTGATCACAAAGCTGTTCTTTTCTTTGTTTTTCCAAGAGTACTGATGCTTGTTCATGATACATTTTGATCTGTATAGCATGAGTCTAGTCAGTGTATTTTACTGGCCTCTATTTAATAACATTTACCTAAGACACATAACACATAACACAGAGCAGATAGATATCTGCCACACTCTGAAGTTTGTCTGTAGTTTAAATGAGAATTTCAGGTTGTTGTACTAAATAATGTGCATTCATTTCCTTATTGTGGTTCCCTATGTGATTAAACCTTCTGTTTTCCTTTGAGGGGTTTCTCTTTTCCATCACTGCATCTCCACACCCTTTTCTCTCCTCCACAACTTGTCCTATCCACAGACACTCCATCTCATTCTGCTTAAATGACTCTGGATTGTAGATCAATTCTCTATTTTTCACCGGTATCTGTATTTCATCAGAATAAGTTTTTCATCTTTTGCTCTACCTGTCTTCATCCTCTCCTCTTTCATCTCACAGTTTCTTTCCTCCTCTTTCTTATTCTCTCCCTCTCGTTAATGAATCATGTTGAAGCTTGCTTTCATACACTGTTGATGGAAGCCCCCTGGCATTCGCACATATTGCATACATTCATCACTGCTGCAACAGAAGTTAGACTTGCACACAAAGTCAAACATAATGATACATCCATTTGCCCATTTACTCGTGCATGTGTTTGTGTATAAAAATGGTAATAGTAGAAGATACATGTGACAGGATATATTAGTCAGTGGTACCCAATCCCAGTAACAGCTGGTAAAAAAAACAAAACAGCAAACCCAGCTTACAGTAGAGAGAAATGTCTTCATATGAGGTGACCAGAGAATCTGCCATATGGAGGCAACAAAGAGTTTCTTGTACACAAGCAGACAGGTTCTCATGGAGGTTGATGTCTGACATCAGCGTCTCACTAAAGCAATATGATGAAATAGCTGTACTGACTTTTCAGAAGTGAGAAGTCATTCCAAGCAGCAGAAGTTCATTTATGGCTTTGTGGAGGGATTGTCAGCAATTTTAGCGATCAGCAGTTTCTTGTGAAAGGATCTCCTACCTTCCACTGATGTCAGAAATTGTCAGTGGGTGGCAGATGTAAAGCTATAGGCAGAGACAGCTGCCTACAGTAATTCTACAATGGTTTCACTGTGAGGTTTTCTCCACAAACAGGCCTAGTCTACGGTTGGAATTCTTGCAATTTTGTTCTTTTTTGTTTGTTGTTGTCGTCAGCCTCATCCAGGGGCTTGAATGCCAATGAGAGAGCCTGAGACACTCACAAACTATACAGACACATTAGAGACACATAGTAGAGACACATGCATCCATGCGCACAATGTCCTTTTGCACAGATACGCAAACGCGCACAGTAAAGCTTAATGGTATTAAACATGTCACGCCTCAGAGTGCAGTAGGGCAGCGTGGATGTGCACAGAACACACACAGAAACATCTTCTGACATGACACAAACATTCAAACACTCACACATAGACATATGCCAAACTGACAAAGTATCACACTCTCGTTTCTAGAGATTTAACATCTTCTGGTATAAGTGTAAGAACTGATTAAAGGAGTCTGACAGAAACATGACAGGTAGACAGTCACTTACACAAGGAAAGCTGGAAATCACAACAGAAAGACATTAATGGGCACAAGATAGAGGATAATAGCAAGAAAGAAATGTTGATAATAGAAAAAAAGAACAGACTTGATCATTTTTAAAGATTATTTTGGGCACTTTGCCTTTTTCTGGACAGCCTAGAGGGATATAGAAAATTTGACATTTGACATACAAATTCAGCTCACCAGCTCTTCTCCACATTTTCAGGATTTCTGCCAGAATGGAAACAGCTGGACACCCAATGAGAGATCAGTGCTGCCTGCTTTAAAAGGAAACATTATGAATGATCAGCAGCTCTGGGCACTAATGTAGTCAGAATAAAAAAATCCTCTTTACTGTTATGCCTAAAGCAGATCTGTGTATTTTGTGGTATCTTAAATCGGTGACATACAGCAGCTTCATCTTTTTAAACTGATTATTCCAACAACATGTGCACAACATGTGCACATAACAACTTCTGTAAAGTTACTATGTTGTTCAACAGATCATGAGACGCGATCAGACTGCATAGAAAGTCAATTAAGATGAGTTCACCTGAGAGAAAAAACCGTGTGTATTGCACGATGGACATGGTGCGTCCATTGCTAGCAAGCTTACAGCGGACATCATGTCGGTGTATTGGCTGTCTGGGGCCAGTCGACTGCACAAATGGTGCAGATGTAAATCTAGTGTGAATTCCACCAGACAAAGATTTGCTTTGTTTTCGGTCTCTTTTATGTGTGCACATAACAGAAAGGACACAGAGACACATATTGTTGAGACGCAACCCAATTTCCACTGCAGATGATTGGCCGGCTTACAGCAGCCGCCTGTGACATCATCACAGAAGGACAGGTCAATACAAATGAGGTCAGAGCAAGCGAATGAAATCTGATTATGGTCCCGAGTTCATAAACAATATATTTCTATTAAAATCCAGCTTGAACACAAGAAGAGAAAGACAGAGGAGAAGGAGTATGAACAAGGGATAGAGGCAAGAAATTACTGGGCAGGAGTGAAGGAAACTGAGAAAGAAAAGTGCACAATAATGAAGTAGCATCTTAACAAATGCAGGACCATACTGACTAACCAGACATTAGTAATTAAAACACTGGATCACAGTTGTCCCCATCAGCCCTGCTGTAATAAACCTTCACTCTCTTTCCTCCAGGCTATTATGGCTTATTTGAAAAGGAACAGATACAAGCATGAAAATCGGCCAGCTGCTTTATTGGATTTAAAGTAGTAGAAGTCCCACTATAAACAGCATCATATAGAGCAGGGGTATTCAATTAAAATTCAAAGAGGTCCAGTTCAACAAAGTTTCCTCAAGCAAAGGTCAGGAACATTGGTCCGGTGGGTGTGATAGCTTGGGTTTCCCTTTTCTTCTTCTTGTAACTCCATTTCAAATGTTTACAGTCTCACCCATTTTTTATAAAAACTAATCTCAACATATCTTAACAACTGAACAGGTTTAAAACCTCCTTTTCTCTTTACTCTCCTCTTATATCTCACTGCCCCATTTCCCCCACTCATTCCTCTTGTCAATTCTCTTGTCTCTTCCCAGTGTGTATCTCACTCACTGATGAGTCACAGTGATTGGCTGAGCAGCATCACGTGAGATGATTTACAATATATGCAACTGGTCTGAGTTTCCTGGGCTGCTAAGCCACTGTTGTGAAGGCTAGAAAAGTTGTCTCGTTAAAAAAGAAACACTCCTTCGAAATGTAATAATTCTCGATAGTTTATAGGTTATAGACCTGGGCCTGGATCCAGACTGTCCCAGACAGCGACTGGGTCTGGACCCAGACTGTGGTCAGCCTAATAGTGACATTAGTGACATTAGTGATATAAAGTAATTTAAAGAGTTTGGAAGTAGCACAAGAATGTTTCTGCTTTCTAATGATGCTATACTTCCCAGTCTAGTTTTTCCATGCTTTATAATGGGTCAGTGTGAAAATGTCAAAGGTTTATGTTCCTCTCAAATGCACATGTTTAATTTTTTTGGCAGGTAAGTGTATCCTGAACATAAACCCTCTGAATCCCAACAAACTGTTCTGCAGACGTTCAGGTGTGAAATCTGCTTCAAGGAACCATATTAGAATATTGACAATAAAAGGAAGAGGTGAGTACAGCAAATCAAGCACCACACACAGGCGAGAAATCACATACACACATAAAACACACACATGTAAATACAGCTACATGCAACAGCTACGTGCACAGACACAGATTAGACATACGCAGATACTCTCAGACATAGCCACACATGAACTGTATATATTTTAACACACACACACAAACAGCAGCAGCAACTCTGGCATCTGTTGCCCACTGAGCCAGTCTGCTGGGGCTGGAGTCAATTATAAACACATTAGACTCTGTTTCCCATAACACACAATGACAGAAATACCTGTACGTGATCACTCACACATAAACAAAGTCACTCACACACATACACAGAGACACACACACACACATACACGCACACACACACACACAGCACACACACTCCAACAGCACAACTCTATGTCCTTCTTACTACAGCTAAAAAGAAAGAGAAGATGACGACAGTAGAAAGACAGACAGTCAGAGAGAGAGAGAGAGAGAGAAAGAGAGAGGGAGAGAGATGTGGAGGGGGACACAAGAAAGAAAGAAAGACAGCAAGAGGCAACAAAAATCTACAAATAAAAAGTGAGTTTTACTTTTGACATAATCCAATCTCTCATAGAACATGGGGGAACAAGCATGCTTTTCACAGTTGATGTGAATAAAGATTGACTTTGAACCTGTCAAAATAATAAACAAAATATCTTCAACCTAGTCATCTTATAAAACTCAATTTGTTGAAGAAGCCACTTGTAAAATTGCAGGCTTGCATCCAATTCCCAGCAGACCCCTAAATGCTGCAGGTATGTGCACCCTGAAAGACGGCGGCTTTGGATTAAACGTCACTGACAGACTGAATAGAAAAGAATATCTCCGTCTTTCTGTGGGGTTTCTTTCATTAGCACGCTCAACGAGCCGCCACGAAGGACGCACAAGGAGGCGTACAGCGTACAGCTGCTTGGCTGTGAGCTCACGTGCGCAGCTTTGAGTATTATATGAATGCATGTGTGCATTTGTAAGTGCATTGCATGTGGGTGTGACATGGGTGTTGTGTGTGAGTGTGTGTGTGTGTGTGTGTGTGTGAGAGAGAGAGAGAGAGAGAGAGAGAAATCTCTCCGGGCAAGTTTTTGCATTTATCTGTATGCATGTGTGTGTGTGTGTGTGTGTTTCTGACAGCTGACAAACAAGCATCATTCCCTGTGAGATTAACTGACAGGAGGACTGAGGGAGAATACAGAAGAAACACACACACACACACACACACACACACACACACACAGACACACACACACATACACACATTCCAAATATACAGGTAGATAAAGAGACAGTTTTCTAGCTTGTTACAGGAGGTTGTTATCACAGCTGAAATTCATTAACACATACAGATTAGAGAAACAGATTTCATAAAATAATTAGGAGAGAGAAGATGAGAGGTGAGGAGCATGCACGGTGTGCAGGTGTGCACAAATACACACACAAAAATTACCCATAGCACACACACATAGCTGGCAGCATCGTGGGTGGATATGGTGGCCTGTCGTATTTAAGAAGGCTTTCTGATCGGGCTGCTGTCAGTCATGTTGTGTGTGTGTGTGTGTGTGTGTGTGCGTAAGAATAAAGGTTGAAGGATCTGATAGTATTGTGTCAGTCAAAACTGCCTAAGCACAGACAAGCTGGAGGGCTGCAGAACTTCACTGCACATATGTGTGTGTATGACCTCACCAGTGTTTGCTTAGTTAGTTTATATATATATATATATATATATATATATCTCCAGTAAACAGGAAAGAACGTGTTTTTGACACAAGAGACAGCTGGTTCAAGCCCCTGTGTCAGCAGTTCATTCAGCCAGAAGTCAGAGTCAGCTGAACAGCTTAGCATGAAACCCATGTTGACCCCAACCTTAATACAAGAGTGTCCTTTTAGGTAGTTTACAAGTGTTTGCCACTAATCTAATGTTTTCTATGACTGTCCTAATATTTCTGCTGTCAGACAAAGACTCATTTCTCTTTATAGTAGTTTAACTGACAGACCAGCCTCACCTCAAGGTCCATTTACTGGCTGCTGTGGCATTTGGATCATGTCACATGATCCTTGATCGTCTCACAGGATCTGCTTCCACAGATGATGTTTGCCACCCTGAGGTTGACATCACACAGTCATGGACTTTATCAACTTAAAAAAGTGCAGACCTGCTGTCAGTGACCGGAATTTGATTTGACCTCAAGTCCTAATGATATGCAGATGATGTTATACATTATACATGTTATACAAATAAAATTGAATTGAATTGAACTGAATAAAAAGTCAGCATGAACAGTTTGGTTTTCTTTTCAGGTTAAAGCAGTTAAGATTCTGACTTTAAAGAGTAACTTAACAACCCCTGAAAATCTGGTTGACCTCTAGTGTTTAAACATCTCACCTTGCTGTAGTGATGTACAGGAGCCCTGAAACCAATAGAGGACCTGTACACAGCCAGACCCGACCCAAACAGACCCTGACAGGGAGAGAGATCACAAACACTGGCAGCATCATGATCCACTTTTAATGAATTCAGTCAATAAACAAGCAGCCAAAGTCATGGAAATGTTAGTAATATGCTTAAAGGCTTCACAGATAAATTGACATCTGTCCAAACAGTGAAGTGTCCTGTGGCCAATAGGACCATAGACAATGTTCTAACATCTTAAATATCTGTGAATCAAAGTCCAATAAAAACTTTAAATTGCAAGAATCTTGTTGGCCACTGATTTCTCTAAAATAATTTCAGTCTCTGTTTCCACATCAGAACAAAGCTGCCAGATATGTCCTTGTCTGATTTGGTTCATGAGAATAAGAACAAACTGTGTTTAAATGATATATGGCATGAGTTCAGTATGATAATCATCTCTGTGAAACTGTGAAATTATTAGCCTGTTACAAATGCACCTGGCACTTCAACAGCCTCTACTTAAATCCACACATGTGCCTCCTGAAAATACAAAAAAATATAACTGTAAGTATCAAATTTAAGCAGACGATAGTGAAAACTAACAAATGAACATCTACACAATGGCAAGATAAAGATTATCCGGAGCAAATTCATTAACAGATGCAATTTTTCACTTTACAATTTATGACAGCTCTTATCACTTATGCTTAATAACTACAATATGTAAAATATGAAATATCAGAAAAGAAAACATGCAGCATTTCTTAATCTCCACTCGCTCTAAATGGATCATTGTGTGCTTATTTACTCTTCTGTACTATACAAATAGTTGCATGCACACACAACAGCAAGAAGCTGCTTCTCCAAAACCAGACAAATTTTCATTTCAGTGGTTTTACTCCCTTCATTGGATCTTTCTGTAATAAAATTCTGTAGATCTGATTTAATCTCAGACGCTTTGAGTGCTTTAATTAGCGTATTAGAATTTTTGATGAAACAAAAGCAGAAAATGAAGCTTATCAACACAATCTTGCAAAATAAACTCAGACTGGATTTATGTTGCTTATTTTGTAAAACTGGACAGTGGCTGTGGTCCTGAACTCACTCTGATGCACAGTTACTGCTGCAAGATGCACAACTAGGCTATTTGAAGCATTTCAATTTTTATAGCTCTTCAGCCACAGTTGTTTTTTAAACTTTTTTATTCATCTAAAGCAATTCATCAACAGTCCACTCCTGGCAGCAGGTGGACAGAGACACAGGACTGACTGAACGTAGTTTGCTGGGGAGGAATGAGGGAGGTGATGGCATCACAGAACCACAGTGGGGGGTGCAGCCTTCTTTACTTGGCTGACCACCACACACAGCTCTATTGTTCTCTCTCCCTCT
The DNA here is from genome assembly GCF_046630095.1 of Trachinotus anak. Taxonomy (NCBI): domain Eukaryota; kingdom Metazoa; phylum Chordata; class Actinopteri; order Carangiformes; family Carangidae; genus Trachinotus; species Trachinotus anak. The sequence continues at coordinate 21,768,936 of NW_027273853.1, read as the reverse complement.
TGCTCTCTCCCTCGCTCACTGTCTCTCACCAGCAGAGGAAATTACATTGAGTATGTCAGAGATTTCCTACACCAAAAAAAAAAAAAGATTGATTATGAATCCCAAATCTCGACTGGAGTCTCAAGTCTTTTGAGGACGAGTCTTGAGTCAAGTCTCAAGTCACTGTGTGTTCAAGTCATAACAACAAGACCCTGTCTCTGGTACCTGAATCTTTGGAGTTTGGTTCCTTCGTTACTGTTCTTACTTTCGTCTAACAGATTTTGCATCACTGTTTCCACATCCCTCCAGAGGAAACTATAAATAAACCAATTAAGGTTTAAAAGCATCCATTATTCAATAAAAAATGCCATTTCCCTGGTATTGTTGGGCAGAATTCAAACATAAATTGAGTTAAATGAATCAGTTTATTTAATTTTGTGAGGGCTGCTGCACCTGTTGCATCATGGTTCTCATGCAAAATTCACAATATTCATCATAAGTGATATTTTTCGCTAAATTTCTACCGTCCATATTCACAAGGCAACAAGCACTGATGACTGTAAGATTTACTCGATATACTGTACCTTCATGCAAAGAAATACAATGCACACAATAAACCACAACTCTCATCAAAACCTTCAGCCTCATGACTTTCCAGGAGTTTGCAGCACTTTCCTGCAGTTTGCAGCAAAAACAGCCTGCACATATTTGACTGCAGTGTAAAAACCCATCCATCCTATCCTCCTGCACCATGTGGTAGAATTAATTATAACTGATAGCTACCAGCAGCTCACTGAGCTCATCATAACATCATACAGGACCTGACATTTATCAGTCCTCTATGATATAAGCTGCCAAAATTTAGACAACAAGAAATCAGCCATACACAGGAACACACAGCCAGACTGAGCTGTCTAACCTTGGTGATTCTTATTCCCCTTTCTCAGTGCAAAAATTATTACCTTATTGAAATCCCAGGCTAGCCACCGTCCATATGGCAGATCTGGATGTTTCCTTGTTGTCTTGGCTCTCATTTTCAGTTCATTCTTTATATGTCCCAACTTGAAAACAAGCGCTGAGCCTCACAGTTGGAGTGAGTATTTCAAACCTCACCGGATTATAAAAATAAATCAGTGTGTGCTGAGGTAAAACTATCTTAAAAGTCAGCTGGTTCATGGAGCTCTCCTCCAAGCTGGTGGAAAAACACCTGGACTATCCAGCTGCTGACACCTGAATCCAGCTGCCAACACTGGCTGCTCACTAGAGGGCACAAACACAGTGCTCTTCAGTTACAGTAGCAGTTACAGTCTCTGAGGCTTATCAGTATATACACACTGAAAAGCTCCTCGACTGTTTGTGTGTGACGGGTGTGACTCTGTACAGCAGTCATTGATCTAGTGCAGCTGTCAGTGCTGGAGTTTTAACTGCTAATGCAAACCAAACATTTCTCGCTGCTCCTTCACATTAAAATCATTCCACTGTCAGAAAACTGGGTGGCTATTATTGTGAAGCCGCCATGGGAAAAGTTGACAACTTTTCTATTGTCTCTGTTTTTTTCTTTACTTTTAAGAGAGATAGAAAATCCTCCTGTGAGATGTATGTATTCTCTGGACTTTTTATGGGTGCATCAGTTTAAGTGATGACAGGGGAAAGAAACAGACACAGTGAGGCTGTTTTATAGTTTTCTGGATAACTAAGTGCACATGTATCCTATTCATATCAAAAGCACCTTGCATGCTCAAACCTGTTCTTGAGTAATATAGATCCATTCATGAAACTGTCAAAACTACCGTCAATGAAACATCTTTCCGGAAACTATATTTGTAGGAGCGTGTGTTCGATCTCCCCTCAGACTACAGCAGTAAGAGAGCTGAACACATAGTAGGTGTTGTTTGAGTGTTTATATCTGTTGGGAGGCGTGGGGGGGTGGGGGTGGAGGGAGGGGTGGGGGTGGGGTTGTTGCGTCCGCATGCACATTTATTGTGTATGTGTGTGTTAGTGTGTGTGTGTGTGTGTGTGTGTGTATGTGTGTGTGTGTGAGAGAGAGAGAGAGAGAGAGAGAGGCAACACATCAATGAATGAGGATCCCTCACTCTCTCTATTAGGTGTCCCAGGGTGCAGCAAAGTGCCCAGGGATAAAATGTGCACGGTTGTGTGTGTGTGTGTGTGTGTGTTTGTGTGTGTGTGTGTGTGTCAGAGAGTGTGAGTGTGATAAGTAATATGGCAGTGTCATAGAGGAAGCCACTGTAACCTTTATACAGCTCTTTACTCTGTCACTTTCTATAAAAACACACCTCCATCACTTCGAGAGGAAGGAGGGAGAGAAACAAGGAGGTAGGATGACACAGGTGAAGAAAGGGGGGAGGAGGGTGGGGGGTGTAAGAGAAGAGAGTGATAAAGCGAAGGAGGAGGCCAAGAAGAAAACAGAGGTGGTGAGTGAAAATGAGAGAGAAGATGAGCTAAAGGGAGTGAAAAAGAGAAGGGCGAAGGGAGGGTACAGCGATAAGGACAAAGGAAACAAAAGGAAAGAAGAAATGATGACCTGAGGAGGACAGATGGACGGAGGCAAAATGACAAACAGTTGACAAAAGGAGGAGGAATAGCGGGGATGAACTGCAGGAGAAAAGAGCAATAGATGGAGATGTTTCATATTTTCACAAGGTCAAGTGTCCCTGTCATCATGTGCTGTCAGTGGGCCCACTGCCCTGGGAACATGAAATTAGGGAATGGAGGGAAGTGTGGGGAGAAAGACGTAGTAGAGCAACAGAAAGCAAGATGGTGAGTGGGTGAATGTGACGGTTGCCTAATGAGAAGAGAAGACAAGAAGGAGGAGGATGGGAGGATCACGTGAAAATTAAGAACAGTGTGGAAACAAAAGGAGCAAAATATAGCTGGAGTGAAAAGACACTGTGGGTGGGTGTTGAGGGCATTTCTTCATCCTTGCCTGTGTAACCTTGGAAATGACGTGCATGTATGTGTGTGTGAGTACATATGGAAGAAAAATACAGACTATAAAAAGATAGTTTTTTTGCGACAGCTTCTAAAATGACCAGTATGAGTGTTTTTGTATCATGAGCCTTCCACTTGTGGCCATTCAACCTAAACCATTCTTACAAAAATGATCATACGACTGTTTCCTGATCTGCCACCTGTATTTTTAAAGTTTGGTCAGGTTTAGATTAGTAAAAGTAACTGGTTCAGATAAAGATTGTGCTGGTGTTACAATAAACGAATGTCAGATAGAAGAGCCAGCCCAGTCTCTACTCAGCTGATGAGTTTGTAAACTTGTAGCATTTTCCCCTTGGTTCGGGTTGCTATCACACAGAGAAGAATTCAAGTGAACCAAAGTGCATCACGAGGGAGCGTTCACCCCGCTTATTGGTCAAGACTGGACGTCTAAGAGTCTGGCTCAAACTTGGCTCGGAGTTCATAAATCTTTTACACCAAAAATGAATCACTCCAGAGTCTATTTTGGACCGGGTGCAATTACCGTTTTGACACCGATTTCACAGGACTAAAAAAAAAACACAGCACAGTCAAACTATAGATAGTGTTAATGTCTGACATTGTTTTCCTACTGTGCATCTCATCCATTTGTCCTAGTGCTTTTCAAAACATAGACTCAGACTCCTAAAAACTGTGCAGTGTTCACAAAGCAACCTAGAGTATGTTCCAATCAGTAAAATTACCATAATAGTTTCGGGACATATAAATGACAAAATAATAAAAGTGTGACACAAGTGTGACCTCTGCTGCTTGCTGGCTTCACCTATAATCGATGTTAGATTCACTTCAGACAGAGCAGGAGGATTGGATTTGAAATGACCTTTACCCGACTATATACATTGGCATTTTCTATGATCACACACATCAACACTATGAAAATATAGGGATTTCTGCCTTCACACGGCAGCTGTTCTCTACTGTAGAGTTTTACATCCCAGCTGCACCGACCTAAAATCAGCTTTTCTACTGATTTGTCAAGGCCGGAATTTTTTTTTTTTTTCAAATTGTATATCCATGCTTGAGGAGTTCACATGAAATGATGCATGCACACACTAGACATGTAAAATGTAAAAAAAAGACATACATACATCATGCAGAAAACAGCTGACAGTGCCCATGAAATTCAGTGATGAGCCCACAGTTTATTAGCTACACTGAAAAAACGTACACGAGTTACTATTCTTCTGTTGAATAGCAACTAAACGCATTTGCTGCCCCTGGTGTGACATTTTGAATGGAACCATCCATTAGATATAGAGCTTATCCTTTGACGGTCGCAGGTGGGCTGGAGCCAGTTCCAGGTAAAGTTGCTGTAAGTTGCTGTAAAGCTAAAACTACTGAACCACCATGCCCCCCAACTCTGATACCTGTATTATAAAAACACACAGTTAGCACCAGTAACCACAGGAGTCACCAAATCAACCAGGACTAAATCTTAAAGCTGAAATTATCAATTATTTATACTAACAGTAAATCAAATAACAAAGGGGCATGATTTGTAGTGACAAAGCTTCAGGGAATTATCCCCCAATTATCACCTAACTCTGCAGTTCAGCACCCCCCGGCTCATTGTTTTGGTTTTAAGACCTGATGCTTTTTTCATTTTGTTTCAGCCTCAATTCTCTCGTCAACCACATTTCTGGTAGCGAATGGCAGCTGTTTTCAGGAAAAAAAATAAAACTGTGATCTGAATGTCTGAATGGCATCCAGATTCAGTCATTTAAAGAGCCAGATAGTTTTCGTAAAGAGTTTGTAAAGATCAGGGCTAAACAGAACTAAAAGAAGAATCAATAAGGGACATCAATTCAAAAGGTTTAAAAAGAATTCTCAGTTTCTGCTGATTGGCGATGTTACAAAGTAGCAATAGGTCAATGTTGTGTTTACAACTTGTTGCAGTGCCCCCTGGTGACCATAAAAACAGGTTTAAAGCTGATTTTTCCATTGAATAAAGCCGTGCAAAATGCTCTTAATTTTGCCTCTGTGAAACTACTTAACAAATGTTTCCTTCTCCTATATTTTAGGCACTGAGAGACATAGAGATGTGACATGTCCCCACATCACTGAGCCTTTCTGGCTGTCGCTCTACATATCGTCTGAGCAGTACGACATGTCATCAGACGGAGCTCGGCTGTGTGATCAGCAGCACAGCTCAATGATCAAAGCCCTGCCAATGCAGGAACACAGAAAGGCTTTATTTACAAGGCATCTGTTAAATTCAGCACATTTATGAAACTGGCACCCGCTGTGCACCCTGCTAATGCAATTTCCTTTCATGGTTTTATGAAAGCTAGCCAATTACGAACATTACACTGCCAAAAATAAAGAGAATTGTTCTGTCTATATATAATTTTCCTCATGGTTTATGGTGTGATAGGCATAGGATGGGAAAAGAATAGGCCTATATATAAAGTATACTGTATATGGAAAAAATCCATGTGTCATAATGTAAAAAAAAACACACCTTGATGTTTGAGTCAGCACAGTGTGTAACAGTAAACAGCACTTCACTGCACTTCAGGCTCCTGTATGAGGAATATCAGGCACTCCTCCATCCACTCCCAGATGTTGACAGTGAGAAAAGATCTTATGCAAGCTCAGACAAATTTTAGGTCCATTGTCTTTTCTCTGTTCAGCTGACAAGTGTACAATAATGTTTTAATAGGTCTCATTCCACAGCATGACAGTAAATTTACTTTTATCAATACTAATTCCCCTTTAGACAGGAAGAACGAATTTGCTTTGAGGTGACCTTTACCTTGCTGGACGGGTTGACATTCTTCATGATCACGCACATGACAAGATGTTCAACATGGTGGGTTTCAGAAAGACTGAGCTCCTTTACCATGATAACTAATCACTCACACAAGAAGACACTAAAGGCCTACCAGTGACATATGGCTTTGTGTATCAAGATTGTAGAAAACATATCCTCACACTATTATAACAGATTTCATCTACAACATCAGAAATGTCCTGTATGATATGAAGCTGTTAATCTATTCTTGTATCAAATTAAGATGGTTCCTTTCTGACTGTGGACCTGCATATGAATATAAAACAAAAATTTAGGGGACTATGGTCAATGACGCACTTTGCTTTGGGCCTCTTTGAATTTGTTAGCCTTAACGTCACACACAGACAAACACACAGGTCAAAAACATGACCAAGTCCCTACTGTGTAAGGTCAGAATATATGGATGTAAGGCTAGATGAACCCAGCATGTATAAATTAATTTTCAAAAAGACTAAGAGTCTACAGCCATACTGTACTCATGCACAGTAGCATGCTAACATGGTCACATTGATAATGCTAATACACTGATTAAGTGAGTATAATGTTAACTATACTCAACATCCTATTCAGCCATTTAGCCAAGTCATTAGGATTCATCCTCTGGGGACCGTATGTGTAGTGGACCTGCCTGGATCCAAACAGGCTGATTGTAATTTAAGCCTGGCCAGACTTGGTTGTCTCCTCTGAGGACATGAAGATGTGGAGACTTGTGATGCAAACACACACAGTTCATGCTTTGATCAGTACTGTGGTAGTGATTGCAAAATGATTTACTTTAGGATTTTTTGTCCAGAGTTGTCTCTGTGACTGTCATGCTGACCAAAATACTTTTTAAAGAACAACAAAAGAACAAAGAAAAAATAAACTCAGTTGTTTTTATCATCCTTTTTTGTATCAGGCCTTACTGACAATACAACTGCACAGTGGAGCAGAGAAGTTAAAAGGACTAACTAATAATAACAGCTGAAGATTTATGAATTCACATGGGGAGATGTACTCCCAAAATGTTTCACCAAGTTAAAATATTAGTTAACCTTACCTTCTCTGATGAGGTTACTTCTGCTTTGGTCATATACTGTATATCCCATATTACTGTTGCTTTGTGATAAAGGTGGAATCCAGTGTTTCCAAAAATATCATCCTGCTGTCTCAGGCAGAAGCTCGATTCTTATTCTCCATCTACATTTGTGACAAATAGTATATAGGTTTGTAAAAAGAAAGTAGGGGAGAAATATATTTTAACTACATAATGGTAAAATAAGTGATAATAATAACAACAATAATGATAAGTGCTATATACTAGAAAATTAGAGTTAATGTAAATTAAAAAATTGCTAGACCTGCTTTTGATTATAAAGCAGGTCTATGTGCTACATTAATATTGTGAAAGTATCAAAGTGCTCAGTTAATGGAGAAATGCACACAGCATGTATTTAGAAACTGTGTCTTAAAATGAGTTGTCAGGACACCCGTAACTTTGTGATGTCACAACAAAGCAATCACCTCCCTCAATCAGATCACTGATCTGTTGTTGCTAGAGCTCCAGGGAGAAGCCTGAGAGAGAAGATGTAAAACCACATTGAGATTATTTTTGGGACTTAAAATCATAGATATATCCTCTTATGGATTTTCAAACAAATCAAATAAAACACCAGAAAACACCAACTGTGAGACCTTTAAACCAAAGGGTTAATATGTATTCATAGATTTTGTGATGATATGCAGTACAATCCACCAGCACTTCTTTGTTCTCTTCTTGTCGTGTGGCCTTTACTGTAAAATGACACATTGCCATCAATTGTCATTAACTACAAGCATGTGTTTTTGTGTTTTTATGCCTCTGCACCAGCTCAGCCAGGGCCAGGGGCGTATTGTTTTTGGGTTGTCCGTCCGTCCGTACATTGGATATCTCAGTAACACCTGAAAGGGGCTTCTTTAAAATTGGTACAAATGTCCACTTCAACACCAGGACGAACTGATTAGATTTTGTTGGTTTAAAGGTAAAGGGTCAAGGCCACAGCAACCTCACAAAACACTTTTTAGCCCTTACTCAAAACTTCACATATTATGAATATCTTATAATTTATAAACAGGGATGTAATCTGAAACTAGTCTGAGTAGCAGAGGCATACAACCATGAGGCAGTAATTTTAGTTCTATCTATCTGTCCCTGTCTTAAATATAGTACTGTACTCACTTACAAAATGTGCTGTGAGAGTGGCATGAACATAAAAGCTGTGCAGAGGACAGTTACACCTTAGCAGATGACTTGAATCCTAGACAGAAGTTTGTGTGCCTGTTTTGCAAGAGCACAAGATTTAATTAAGTTACACACACACTGAGTGAAGCATGTGGACTCACAGTGCTGTGGAAATGTTCCCCACCCTGCAGACACACACTGCAGCTGTCCTGCTGCAGTCTAATTGCTACAAGGAGGTTGGACTGTACATGCAAAGTTTATTATGGAGAGAACTTATTTTGGCAAGAATCACCCTTATATCTGACCCAGTAAAGCTAAGATCAGTAAAGCTTAGCACAGAGACATTTGGAAACAGTTTACCTGGCTCTGTAAAAACCAAAATTCTGATAAAATAAAAATTGTAATTAAATGTAACACTAAATAAAATTATTGTCTTGTTAAGAGACAACATTGTAACAATATTACTTCTCATCCATTCACCCATCTACCGTAGGTCCCACTTTAAATAAGTAAGAAAGCTTTTTTTCTTTTTATTAGATCAACCTGCTATCTATGTGTTTCTTGATAAATAGGTGGCTTTTACTCAGTCGAAATATGCTTTGCAATCCTATTGGTGGGTTTGCTACAAAAGCCAAGGGTGACAGAAAAGACATATTGTTGTTGCCGTGTGTCCACTGGCAGCGACAGTAACAAAGCTTGATGAGGGTGTTTCCAGCTGTGAGAAGCCCAAGATTATCAAAAGCTCACACTGAGGGTGAGGTTGAAAAAACTCAAAACTCATGCATGAAAAGGTTAAGAAATTTTTTCTCACCACTTCCAATGTGCACACAAACATACATACATGCAAACACAAATACATCGGAGTACCCACACAATGATACCAGAAATTAATTTGAACTGACAAAAAATGACACAATATCCCAGTGTGTGGTCCCAGTGTGTTTGTGTGTATGTGTGTGTGTGTGTGTGTGTGGTAGGGTGACAACCCAAGGGGTGTTTGAGTATAGCAGATATGAAATAGGGCATTAATTGAGCTTCAAACTAAAGGGAACACAGGGAGCTGGGGGAAGGGGCTACAGTTGGAGGCAACCATGGAGCGCAAGCGTGTGTGTGTGTGTGTGTGTGTGAGTGAGTGAGAGAGAGAGAGAGAGAGAGAGAGATGATCTGAGTGAGCAAAAGTGAGAAAGAAGAGACAGACAGATGCAGTGAGAGAGAGAGAGAATCATGCTGAAGGGAATAACAGCGAGTGATGCTCATTAAAACTGATTATTAAAGCAGTAACACTGAAGAGCTGCATTCAGGCATAGCCACAGCATCCCAAATGTGTTTGTGTGTATATATGTGTGTGTGCATCTGTTGTTACTATAAACAGATAGCCACTGAAGTATTACACTGGTAGAGTACACGCAGTTAAAACATACAGCAGATTTTCATAAATTAAACATTTATCCTGTTCACAGATTGTTTGAGCGCAGAGTCACACTTGTACACATGTCTGTGCTGTAATGTGTGAGTGAGCAATGCTGTCCTGTCATCCAACAAGTGCTGTCAAAGTGCTCGAGCAAGGCACTTTGGGCAGACAACCTAATGGCCTCATGGTTAAATGTGGGGAAACAAGTTGGGCAGGATTATGCTGTCGAGAAACAGCTGGAATAGTTTGGTTTCATCTATTTCAATGCCAATAACGAGACATGGAATTACAGTAGGACTAATAGCATTTGAAGGACTTGTTCATTGTATTGGGATATTTTGGGTAATATGGTCATTTCTTTTCAAAATTTAGACACCACTCCTCTGTGTGTGTCAGTGGAGCTGGAAATTAAAGCTGATTAGCCTAGCTTAGCGTAAATACTGGAAGCAAGTTGGGCACTCTACACCTTTTCTAGAGCCACGGTCACTTTAATGGAATCAGCAAGGATGTCAACCATTTATTTGCCATCTACGTGGAAACACTCACTGCAGCGCTTAGATGAAACAGCAGTGTCAAAGGAATTAACATCAGCAATTCACAGCATCAGATCAACCTTTATGCAGACAACATCTTACTCTCCGTAAAAATAAAAAAATGTCATTTTGACATTTCTACTTCTTGTCAAAGAAAACAAACAACATACAACAGTAATCAGTGCCTAAGAGGTGTTAGTACATTTTTAAACTTTGGAAGGGCTAGCAGTTTCCCCTTGTTACCAGTATTTATGCCTAGCTTAGCATAGAGACCGGCTCCAGCTTTGTGTCTTATGCATCATCATCAAAGAGAAAGAGAATAAATGTATCACTCAAATTGCGGAGCTATTTCTTTGAGATTAAAAGTATAATATGTTACAGAAATGTGTACATAATTTCGCTAAATTTCACCTTATATAAAAATCAGTATTTTTTGTTTGTTAGTTTGTTTTGTTTTCTTTATTGCTCAAAAGAAAATTACTACTGCGTTTAAACAGTGCATTTATTACATTTAACTTGTATAACATTTGAGGATATTCATAGTTATAACAAAGTAGTGATAAGATTCCTCCTCAATCCACTCAGACAACAACATATTGTTCTCACTGAACTGTAAAAATCAAACATGTTTCATGCATTGTTACATGTTACATGTTCCATGTTCCATGTATAAGCTTCCTACAGAGTGGGACCAAAAGGTGATGGTTTGAAGCTTAACCTCCAGGTTTGAGGAGTCAGCTGAAGCTCTACTTGTAGGAACATGTGTCTGTTTGATATGGATGTGACCACCTCACTTACACCACCCACTTAAAATGAGCATGGTTTCTAAGGCACTGCTATTCTAAAGGCTTTCCAAAAGGGATTTGGTACTGTATGAGGATGACTTAAAATAGCTAACTATCCTTGAGCTCAGAAACCAACAATAGATGAAGTCATCGATGACACGAAGAGCTTACAGGAGCAGACATTTCTTGGGAATCTTGACAGTGTGGGAGACAGTGTTACACAAATTAATTTTAAGTGTATTGAGATCCTAGGCTGCTATTTGGACGATTATTTCAACATTATTTATCTGAGTTTAAAACATATGTCTGGAGGATGTATTGCACTGTTACTGTACTTTGCTTTTTTCAAGTTGATGTAAAGTTGCCGAGATGAATTACCTCTAACTTTTTAATTCTTGTCCTCATTTACCAAAACTACCAGATTTTCTCCAATAGATGTTTGTTGTTCTTGAGAACAAAGAAACATCTGAGCTGGCATTCCCATCTATCTATGCTACCACAACACAGTGAGGTGGGCGAGAGTGTGTAGGTTTGGTTTTATCTTGGTTCATCATTTTTTTGTCAGATGGCCAAAATAAACAGTTGTGTATGTACACTTGCTCTCTATCTTTGCATACGTGCACCTAGAGAGCCTGACTCTGCAAAAAATTTACTTTATTGAAAATGTGTTTGCTGATATAATTTGAAACGGGACTGTCTGATTTTAAACAGGTATTTTACATTTCTTTAAATTAATATTAATCTGAGATGAAAATGCTAGTTTTAAATTGACATGATAGATTTTCAAGGAAAGGAAAAAATAAATGTATAAAACCCTATAGATCTTGTGCTCCTCTGTTCAAATCTGCTATGAGCCATTTTCAAATCTCACTTCAGACTCTGTTTCCTTCTTTCACTTCGGATAACTAACCCAAAAGTCTCATAAATCTTCTTCTACTTTTCATTCAGCTCCTCAACTTATGACATCAGAGCTTACCTGAGAGCCTGCATCTCAACTGTGTGTGTGTGTGTGAGTGTTTGTTGCTCAGGCTGCCGCTGACAGGATTTTCAGAAAAAAATGATGCCTGACATTAACAAACAAATCAGCTGTGACTAATTTAACTTATAAATAATGTTCATGTCTTATGGTGATGACCCTTATATAACAATTGATGTTAGCTGTAGTGCTGTCTGTACACTTCAGTGTTGTCCCTCACTCTTAAGTAAGAGCATCTGCCAAATGAGTAAATGTAAATGTAGCCTTCTGCAGTGAAGATGCTTCAATTCTGTGATGTTTGAACCATTGAAACTATAAATACTAACCACTTCAGGCTCAAAACAATTCATCACAGGCTCCACTACTATGGATCCCAAATATCCCTGTCTTTCACTCTGTATTATAATAACTAATGTTTTTCTTAAAGAAAAAGAAGCCTAGCAACTCTGTATAGATGGAGTTAAAATGGCAAAATCACTTGCAATCTGTAAATATAAAAACCTACATCCATGGTGGTGGGAATTGTCTGTGTCACTGTGATTATGAAGCTGAACATTTTGGGTTTCTCCCTCAAGGAGGAAATGAATAAAAGAATAAAGTATCTCCTAATCTGTGTGTGTGTGTTTGTATGTGTGAGCAACATGCCGACATGCTTCATAAGAAAGCCATCCAGTCAGTACATGCTGCTGCCACAGGCATCGCCTGAAGCTGAGAAAATGGATAACAGGTATCTTCTCAGAATAGATGTATTCTAACCTATTGCATGACCCACGATTCCCAAACTGTGGTTTGCATACCATTGGTGGTATGCAATGCTCAACCTGGTGGTGCGCCAGAGCCTTGCCGAAAGACCTAACACTGTCACTCCAACTGGCCCAAGTCCTTCACCTTAAACCAAAAATTGTCATTTAATTTGATTTTATTACAAACAAAAGCAGTAGGAAAAGTAGCGGGACTAGGAACATGATGGGTCTTATTTCAGGTGTATTGTCTAAGCTTTACGTATCTAAAGACAAATAGCTTAGCTGTTGTTTCAGAATCATGCACAGCGCCAAGTGACAAACAGTGCTGTCCATGATACTGAAACAGAGCAGTGGGCGTTGACAGACTGACAGACAGAACATGTCACTTAGTTTGGTCCCTTGCTCTTCGTAGTTGTAAATCAAACTTTCGGCCCTAATTCTTTTTCTTGGTATCTGCAGTGGGAAGTGGTTTGGTTCAGTACATAGCGGTGCATGGTCTGAAAAGTTAGGGAATCTCTGGCATGAACCATGTTCTTTGCAATATAATTTACACCACTATGTGTTTACACTGTAATGAATGTAGTTGGGTTAATGATGATAATGACTGAATAAATGTATTTGTTATTACTGAACAAACAAACGGTGTTAAGTGACATGAAAGTGTGATAATAATAATAAATAGCAATGGCCGTCTGCCAAGAGAGAGAGGGAGAGAGAGAGAGAGAGAGAGAGAGGGAGGGAGGGAGAGAGGAAGGAGCACAATGCAAGTTCCACATAGTTATGTAAAGTCATAACAATTATAATAATAGTTGTAGCAGCAGGTGTTGAGCAGGATCATGGGGGCACATCCAGACTCGACAGGTCTGGAGGCAGAAAGACCCACAGAGAGCAGAGAGCAGGAGAGAGGTGTGAGATGAGAAAACACAAATTTGTCGGGGAGAGAGAGATGAAAAGACAGGATGGGAAAAAGAAAGAGAGAGAAAGGCACACAGCCTGGACACTCATGTGCCTAAGGGAGCAGACAGAGTCAGAGAGATGCAGTGGCTTTCAGAAAGTTTACAGTAATCTGGTCAGCAGGACAACATGGACTAAAGTGTATATGCTACGTTTATCTGATTTACGGAGAGTGTGTTTCAGGCTGGTTCACCTACAGCAGCTTTTGATTAGTATGTGCTGTCTGCACTCCACTGGAATGTGCCACTCATTTATTACCAACCCAAGATATCAGCTTCATATCATTATTCATCACCAGATCATATTAATCATCTTCTCCCTTGTGTACATAAACTCATCCCTCTGCTGTCCTTTACTCTTCATCCTCTATTCGGTCCCTCCCTCCTCTTACCTTCTCTCTATTCTAATTGACCCCTTGCTCATGTTTGAATCCCCACTGATGGCTGTTAACTTGGACAAGCCATTACAGCACACAAGGAATTGATGGGAAGCTTATTGTATTTGCTGTTATGTTATTGGCTCAGAATGGTCAGTGTCCAGTTTAGGATTAAATCCACTAAAAGTGTCACCGAAGAATGAGGTGTACGACTTCTGAATGGAAGGGGATCATAGAAATCAATAGAAAATATGTTTGTATAAAATATTATGTGTTTATCTACAGTAGTGACTAGCGTCCACCACTTAGAGCCACACTGACATGTCCTGCAAACCATTGAAATAGATTGATGATGAACTTCTGTCCAGAGGACGAATCCTATAACTTTTGTGGTCCCTTGACTTTTCCTCTAGCATACCCTGATGTTCACATTTGTGGTTTTGCTCGGAGTTACTGGATGAATTCTGATGATATTTGGTACTCACCTTCATGTCCCTCTCAGGATGAATGGCAACTCATTGGTGATCCATTTTCATCTAGCGCCACTATAAGGTCAAAAATGTTTTCGTTTTCTCAATATTTTGATTTATGACCAAATACCTGCAAAGCTGTCAACCTAAGCTGTATTTTTTGTCTTTCGTGCTAATTAGCTTAACAAGTCTCTTAAGCTTGTTTAATTCAGCATTGGTCAAACGTAGCAATAACTGATGGGAATAAGAACTCATCATCAACATTTTATGATTTGCTTCCTCTGTGCTTAAGCAAGGATTGTAGCTAGGGCTAATTGTAGCCTAGGTCCACCAGACTGGGGGGAGATTTTTTGCAGTCCAGAGTAGCTTCTATTTACTCTTAAATGATCTCTGTTGACTGTATCATCATCTTCTGCCTCTGCATCTTCTTTTCCTTCTCTCAGTGAAAGTTTCTTGTGCTTTACAGCCTCAGAAACAAACAATGAAGCCAAATGAATGAAGCTAAATACAAGCTAATCAGTAACAAATATTTAACGTGTATTAAATTGGATTGAAAAATTACAACAAAAAATTCACATTAATAACAATAATATTTAACATTAATATATATCAGTAGAATAGTAGTAATATTAGATTATTTGGTGTGTGACTTGACAGTAATGGAAGGATCACATTGTGTTTCAGGCCCTTTAAAATATCATTTCTGCAGTCAATGATAAACTTACATATTGAAATTATGATTTTACCTGGATATTTTATTGCTTCATCATCATTATTATTCAAATAACCAACAAGGCCCTAACAAGCTGCAGCAAACAAAACTGACTACAAAAAAATCAACAAACACAGTTAGATGTTTGAAAATTAACTCAGTAATGTTTGAAATTAGTCTCAAAGCATGGCATTGACAGGTAGATCAGTTATCGGATTCTGGTATGCCGGTTGCTATAGAAACTGCATGTTCTTTGTCTCACTTATCTGTCCCTGTCTGTAACAGTCTAAACTAGCTACAACAGGTATGAGTCGTTTTGTTTCTCCTCACACTAATGCTTACAATTGTTGTAACTCTGCATATCTATGTACCTCTGTGGTAGCTCCAGCAGTGGTTAAAGGTGATGTAAATTCTCTCTGCCACTGAACATGGTTTCTTGGGGGGTGGTAGTGGTGATAATGGTTGCTTGCCGTGAGCTTGAGCCATTGATGCATTGACCAGAAGAGGTTAGAATACGCCCTCCGATAAGTGCTAGCTCCTAATCCTCTCATGCTGAGGGTAGACTGGAAAATACAGTGGCTCACCAGGCAAAGTACTATTACAAGATTGGACAGGCCAGGGGTAGCTGGTTAGAAAAAAAAGAGGGTTGCTAAAAAGGTAACAAAAATGTACATATTAGCATATTTAAATTAAGGTAAAGTTTTTTTTTTTTTACTTGCTGGGATTCCACTACCATAACATTAAAGGTCTAGTTATGGAGAGTAAGTATTTGTATAGTGCGGATGCTTGGAGGTGGGAGGGGGGATGAATTTGAGAAGCAATAGGACAGGTAAACGTCTTCATACCAGTGCCAATATGATAGCTGAGTTTCGCACTGACACCTACCAATTCTTTTGTTAACACTTAGGTTTGAACAATAATGATATGTTTTTCTGTTAAAAAAAAGTTAGAGATCTCAAATGTTAGTCACCCAGATCCACTCCACTTGAAGCCTTAGATGTTACCCAAAGGAGGGCAGATGTTGGAGGGATACGTGTCGGATTGAATGACAGAGGTAGAAATGAAGGAATGAAAGAAAGGATGATGGGATGATTGGATGTGTAGAGGGTTAGGTGGAAGGACTGATGCAGAAACAAGAAAGATGGTGAGCTGTGAAAGCTGGAACAAGCAGCAGTTAACTAAGAATAGAAAAGCTTGACAGTTGATTGACCACTGAGTTTCCTGAGTGGTCATGGAACTGTAGCAGTTTCAATTTTCCATGAGCACCTGTAAGACTTGTTGTCCATGTTGACTTTAACATCTAGCTTTACTAAGGTAGAAACTGCAGTTGAGCAAATAATCCCAACTCAAGGTGTACGTACTTGCTCATTCTGGAGCTTTCAACCATATCAGTGCAGTATGTGTGATACAAACGAACCTAGTTTTGATGAAAAATTGCATGAAGGTATCAGCCAAAAAGGGCATGTCACTTTAACCAAGTGTGGAGGTATTTTATACAATAACTAATATTCTCTCTCTCTCTCTCTCTCTCTCTCTCTCTCTCTCTCTCTCTCTCTCGTTCTCTCTCTCTCTGATTCATTCACACACTCACACACATAAACACACACTGAGCTGCAGAAAGCCACATCTGCCAAGTAAAAAATGATGGCAGAAAAATATGAGGGATTTGTGAGTACAAAAAGAAATGGCTAAAAGCGAGAAAAAAGGTGCAGATGGCAACAAAAGCTTTTTGTGGAGAGCTGAGCACAATATGATGGTGGAAGGAATAGAAAACAGGAATCCTATGCATATAAGCCCCCTTTGCACCCACCCCCCACCCCCACTGCACCCCCCCCTCATCTGTCCATCCCCTCTCCTCCTTTTCTCTTTCCCTCCTCCATCCCAATCTCTCTGCTCAAAAGGTTAGTAAATGTCAGATGGGAGTTGTCATCATCTTCAATGGCGTCATCTTTCTTCATAGAAACACTGTCTATCTACGTGTGCATGTGTGTGAGAAAGTTGAAGGGAACACAATTGAACAGAATGAAATAGAACAGGATATTGAAAATGGGAAATTACGGCTTGCAACAAAGGGCACACACACACACACACATAGACATACACACATGCATGCACAGAATGACTTGAAACAGAGCTGAGAATGAACAGTATATATACTTCATGCCTCACAATGTCTTCTTTTGTCTTCCCCCTTTTCCTTTGCCGTTTGTCACTTTCTCTGTGTTCATCATACAAATACCTGCAAAACCTGAGTGAACATCTTTGCATCAGGGTATCTGTTTGTGACTTTTCCAATGCTGACACGCACACATTTATCTCTCTCCGTCTCACTGCTGCGTCTTCATCACAGCCTGTATTTGCCTCTCTATATATTTTACGACTAATAGAAGGAGCAGGCCTTTGTGGCGATGACAAATCCCCACACTCAGACAGTTTTACAGCCCCTAAAGAGCCCCTTGACAAACGACTGGGCTGTAAACCTCATACTCTAATGCCGCGTGTTATTGTAATGGCGTGTGTTTGTGTGCATGAGTGAATATTTAGGAGATGTTAAGTATTGCTTATCTCTGCCAATTATAAAAGTGCTTTAGCATCAAAAACAAATCTTAGTACAGACACACATGCAAGCCGATTGCAGAGCGCTTTGTATGCTGATGATACTGTAATATGCATATGTTCAATATACTGTGTGTGAAATAAACACATTCTACATACATGCATGTGCAAACAGGGACTCACATGAGCATACAAACCTCTGTGCCCCCGTGTGTGTCTGTGTTGGAACTATTCTGGATGTAGATTTTGAAAATGTAACCCTTTTCATGAACTGCACTGTTAAAGTGAGCCCAGGTTGAAAGTGTAACATTTTGAGATGGTTGCGAGTGTGTGACCGCAGGTGCAAGTGCAATCCTGTTACAACATGAAGAGATCTGGGCAAGGGGTTGGAAGAGGATGACCGAGAGGAGCAGGACATGATGAGTATCTGCAGGTGGAGTTGGAACAAGCTTCAGCTTTCTAAAGTGATTTAAAACTGTATTAATTTGGACAAAAGTGCCACCACAGATAAAGCTATAGTCTGTTTTAGCTGTTTATATGATTGCATAAACTGCATAAAGCTCTGTATGACCATTTAACCAATTCTTGCTATAAAACTAAAACAGTGATCTGAAGGACACAAAGTCATTTGATCCATTAATACAGAAAAAAAAATGGATTGGTCAAGTTTTAAAGGGCCGGTTCACATTTTTCAAGTCTGTCTTAAAATGAAACACTGAAAAGTTTGTTGGTCACTGTATTGTCCCCCTGTCTGCTGTGGCTGCAAAGACATCCCTTCTAAAAAATAATGCAAGTTCAGTGGAAGTATGGGGAACAAAATCCACAGTAGTCATTTGTGTAAAAATTCACTGAAGCTAATATGAGGCTTCAACAGTCAGAGTTAGGCAAATCAAGTGGATATCAAGATGCAGTCTATTTACAAATTCTCTCTTTGTCTCATCTGCTGTGGCTCAGCAGGCAAACACAGTATGTGGAAGCACAAAGAGGGAATTTTGTAGTGAAAAACCGTTTGACTTTGGAAGCTGTCCACTTGATTCTACAAACTCACACAGCTGAAGCCTCAAATTATCTTCAGCTGAATTTTAGGATGCATCACTCCACAAAAGAAGGACTGGGGACAATAACAGCGACCAAAAACCCTTTTCCCATTAAAAAAAATAAAAATAAAAAATAGGTGGTGGATTTGAGAGAAATAGACGAGTTAGGAAATTAGGAAAACAAGCAGTAAACAGGGATTGAGCTAGAAGAGGTTGATTGAGGTTGATATGGTATGTAGCATCCCGAACTACTGTAATCACTGCCATGTTCAGTTGCCAACAGAATTATTTGATTTAACCTCTACAAACAGAAGATTTAAATACGTGATGTTTCATCACAGAGACTTTAAGTTGCCTTCAGCGTTAAATCTGCATTTTGGGTTTAATTCCCAAAAAAGAAAGTGTGGCCACCTATGATTTGCTTGTCATTAGAAACAGAATATTTTTGCATAAACTGAAACATAAATTGGCCTGTCATGTTAAGGTTTGATAAATCATGAGTGGAGTCAGCTGGTACGTCGATAAGACCTCAGGGCCCACACACACACTCCATCCTCCGCTCATACAATCTTACAGTGTATATGTCTCACACCTTTTCTTCCTTTACTCGTCCATAATCCCCTAATGGCTGCACGCTGTTATTTCCCCTGAGGGCCGGTGAGCCGCACACCGCTGCGGGAATGCATTAAATTCAAGAGTTGTTGACGCACGCTCAACTGAAAGCAATAACCTGTGCAGGGTCAACCCCTCCCCCCCTTTCATTTTCTGAGGTCGAACAGAATTGCCTTTCAGTGCTGGTGTGATTATGTTCCGTTTAACATGGGAATTATGAGAATTACACACATAAGTGTAGTGCAGCATGCCTCGACAAGATTAAAAACAGCTGCACTGGGAGCGAGACAGACACAAAGGATGGGTGGGTGAGTGGTAGGGAGGGAGAGAAACATCCAGCGTGAGGCGACAGACGTGCAGCTTTACAGTTTTAATAATAATATCAAGCCTCAAACTTTTTGAGGATGAGTTGTTTTTAAGATTGTAATCATCAATCCTGTGTGTGTGTGTTCAAGTTCCCGACTGCAGACTGCAAGACACCGGCCTCTAGCTATTTGAAAAAGTCCTAAAACCCCAACAGGCAACATGTTCAAATTTATTCTTCAGTTTACATCAGGTCTGCTGTTGCTACCATATATCTTATGATAACGAGATGCTAGCCTCCTCCTGGCTACCTGCTGCCACCCGCTAAACACTCCTAGCATGTTAGATCCTGTATTTAAATGAAATAAGATGAATTCCACACAGAAATGTGGCACCTTACAGCCCCAATCTGTGACTTGCACTTTGTGCTGTATCATCAATAAACATGGAAAAAGACTGGAGCAGCCTGTCAGTTACTGTATAGTGAAACCCTGCCTGGAGAAACTCACTCAGTGAAAGCCTGGGGGGGTCAAACTAAGTCAAAGTAAAAACGGCATCAGTGAGCAGGGGAATCCCTGATAACATCACCCTGAAAGGCATAAGCCATGTCCCCTCAGGGGCCCCCTTCAGCCCAGAGCTTACCAGGGAGCTGTGGAATTAAATGGCTGGTGAAAATGGCTGTTAAAAACCCCACTCCCCTCAATCTGATTTGGACTAACTTAATTATCAGAGTCAGAAGAGGAGCGTTTTCAAGCCGCTGGCACAAGACAGTTCATTAAAGCTCCCGCCACCACCTCGTTACCCCAGCAACTCCTGCGGATCGATGTGTAATGTGCTTTTTGTTTATGAAGACAGAGGAAAAAGGGGAGGAGAAAGGACAAACTAATTGAGCTCATCTAGTTATTACCCTGCTTGATGGCTGGCCGCCACTGCAGAGAGATCCTACCTGTGAACAATTAGAAATGTATTTCCAACCTCGAATGTGAATGGGATGGTGTGTAGTTGTTGTCGGCAGATGCACTCACAGTTGACAGAGTGATGTCACAGGCCTCTTTGCCTCTTGTCAGCAGAAAAATAAATTCTTTTCTTTTTTTTTTTCTCTCTTCAGCTTTCGTCTGTAGCTGCCCAGTTGACTCTAATGGCAGGTATAATTGAATTTCACAGTGTTCATACTCACACACCCATACACAAATGGCCCTCACGGCTGTTAGTCAAAATAAACAGCACTAATGCGGCGTCTCACACACAGTAATTACTACCCAATCTGTGGTGTTTCGCCTCTTTTTAATTCTCTTTAATTGCTCCTCTCTATTTCTATCAATCCTTTCTTCTTCTTCTTCTTCTTCTTTTCCCTGCTCTGCCCTCCCTCCATCCTCATCTGTCGCTGCTCCCCGTACTGCATTTGAAGAATTAGCCGCACTAACGTAGGCCCTAATTGGCTGTCACTTTGTGCTCGAAAATGTGAAGCCACTTCCTCGATATAATCATGTTTACACACGAGCGCCGGGTGCCAGGCTGCTGGGCTTGTCTCTATCGAGCTTGTTTAGGGAGTAATTTACTGTAAAATTGGCTATGATAGTCAGTCTCACACACACACACACACACACACACACAGAAAGAGAGCGAGAGAGAGAGGAGAGAGAGAGGGACTAGCTCAGCATAAAATGGGTGCTGTTGAGACACAATGACTTCGTCAGCAGGCAGGTTGTTTATTTATATATTTATATATTTATATATACTGTGTTGAACTGTAAGAACAGTAGAGGTGTGTCTCATTATCACCAAATTATCTTATCCAGTTTAGGGAAAGCAAAGCAGACTTTATCAGTGTGTTACAACCAGAAAAATCACATGAGATGGATTACAGCACGTCCAGTACTAGGAACATGCAACATAACCATTTTGCTGGTACATTTGTTGACACACATTTTCTTTCTACTTCAATTCATCACACTAATTGGAGGAGATAAAACACTGCCATTTTAGAGAATAACAAATCAAGATGCATCTCCAAAAAAGAAGACAAAAAAAAGAAAAACACACAGGCCCATAGTTAATCTGTCACTGCACTTCCTTTCAGTATAAAAGATCTTGATGGCAGAGCGATCAAATGGGTTACTTCAAATACAGCAGCCATGCTTTCTCCTCTACTTTTACCAGTATAGGCACAGCTTTACATAAGTGTCAAGAATATTTCAGATTAAAAGCATCTTCATTTGGAAGCGCAGTGACCGGAGGGCAACTCTCCCAGGAACACATTCCTTGTTTACCGGCTCTGTTAATTCCCATTCCCAGCACAGCAAGGGTAGGGTGGAGGGGTGGGGGGGAGGGGCACTTGAGAAGTCTGCACACTGTGAAGTAGACCTGACATTTTTCTTCTCTAATTGTGTTTTCTTCTCAGTGTGTGCAGTGTGTGTGTGTATGTGTGTGTGTGTGTGTGTGTGTGTATTTATTTGTTTCTGTTTGTGTGTGTGGCTGTGCAACAAAAACTGTATATCAAAATAAGTGTGTGTCTGTGTGCACATGTGCAGGCATACTTATTCATCTCTCTGTGTGTGTACAGCAACAGTGTGTATGTTTTTTGCCAATTAGGCACTCAATGACAGGACATGTGGTGAAGCAGCTAGCTGGGCTATTCATGGATCAGCAGTTATGGGAGGAAAATTCAAAATACCAACTGGATACACACACGCGCACGCACACACACACACACACACACACACAGGCACACAGCGGCGGCAGTAATTTTGACTGCTCAGTGTATGAAGCTGATCTTAGTGGCTCAGGCAGCAGGATGCTGTCTCTCAGTGCATCGCGTATTGACACAGTTGTCCTGCTCTTGTGTCAAGTTCACTGGTTCCTTAGGATTTGCAAAATTTCTAAAATTTGACAAGCGATGTCAAACAGCGCTCTCATTTTTCAAACACTAAGTTAACATTTCAACTCTCCCTTTCAGATGAAAAGACACATTTCAACTCTGTTGGAAATTAAATACACTTCAAGGCAAATGAGAAAATTGGCATCAATTTTGTGCATTTCCATTTAGCTTAGTTTAGCACCTGGGTCTGTCAAAATTGAAAATAAAACTAATTCACAACTCCAAAAACATGAGACAGAGTTTAATGGCAACCCCGAATATTTCCTAAAATACTTTAGTATTTGTATAATATGATTTTTTTGTGATTATTTTATTGACAAGCTTCAGCTCTTTATATTGTGACTATTTTCTGTGAGAGTATCAAAGAAGATTATTCATTAACCACGTTAAATATGGCATCGGGTCCTTTTATCTGGGTCGAGTGCTGGAAAAGTCTGGCGAATACTTCAGTTAACCTTTATTTATTATTTGTAAGTGTTTCCCTAAACTTAACCATACTGTAGTTGCCTAAAAAGTTGGCATTGGATGTGAAAACATATTGCTACTGAACATAATGTAACCTTAATTACAATACACATTTGAGTTATTTTGATTATGAGTTAACCATATGAATTAATGTTTTTGTGGTGCAATATCATTGGAGTCTATTTTGATGATGATGATGATGAGGAGGAGCTTTATTATTTTATTAATAATTAATAGAACTTAATTGAGTCTGTTATATAATTTCATTATCAGTTGCAGAACTTTATCATTTTGTAGGTGTAACATTTAAATTGCTTATTTACAACCCCCTTTAGTGTTGAGCAATTTCGGTTCCCACCTGCCATTGTTTACAGGGGGACAGGTGTGAATGTGACAGTCTTTGGGGATGCACATGTGCTGCTAAGAGGGCAGGATAAACTTGTGTCTTCTGTCCTGCTGTGTTGGTGGTGATATGGAAGACAGCTAAAAGAAAACTGTAGCCCACTTGTCGCCCACAGCCCAGAGAGACTGGAGAATGAGGATTACAATAATCCAAGATTTTGCAGCGACGGCCCTCATCAGTGTTCTTGTGTGGCGAGCGGTCCTGTAAACCTTGACCCTGACTGAGCACCTGGAAAAGTTACACAAGTAAAAGATAGAAGAACAAAAGCATTGACTGTTTTAGCAAATGCCCTAAAAGCACAGCTGAACTGACAAAGACCTGGAGCACCTGTAGTAATAATGACACAAGCAAAGGAGGAAGTCAGGTGACGGGGGAGTCAGATCAGAGCACGCTTCTATTGTGTTGTTCTAGAGAGCATCGTTTAATTCAGAGAACTTGTAAAACTTGTCACTCCTGAAAGTAAACTTAAGTCTTCTGTTAGTCTGCACACACTAATTAAAATCATTTATTAAACAGCCAACTAAGTGTCTGTATTTCCCTGTTTATATGTTTGTGTGATTCTCACTACTATGAGTATTCTTTTAAAAGGAAAAAAGCAGGTTTTTGGCAGGCAAAATCTCTGCACAACTTATCGTTTTGCAATTAATAGATTCCCATCTGTGTGTGTCCAAAAATACAGCACAAAGTGAGAAAAGGGTTGCAGCTCTTGTCTTCACTAAATGGTAAACAGATTAAAGAGCTTACTGGCCATGGAACTGGTGTATTGGTGTCCCTTTAAATGCAGAAAAGAAAAAAAAATTGTGGGCAAGGAAATGAGAGAGAAGATGCTGCAATTTAAGAAAATGTGATGAGCAGAGAAACGCAGGGCAGATAAGACACGAGTTGAGAGGGATGAAACAGGAAAAAGACGGAGTGGGTTGGACAGAATAATGATCACTCCTCTTCGGTGTCAGCTTCTGGATTAAACTGAGTAAAATGTGTTTTATAGTCAATATTTTCCTCTTATTTATTTTGGCTATGAAACAACTCAGCCAGCCCTGACTGGATTCTGTGTGCACACTAGTCACCTCTTCCTCGATCAGTCATCTTAGCTCTCCTCTCCTGAAGCGATGCCATATGGCGTCTCCACCTCTCTCCTCTCACTCTGTGTCTCCATTCTGCTAAATGTCTCACCTCTTCATCGTCCCTCTCCTTTTTCCCAATCTCTTCCTCTCCTCCTTGCTGCCTCCTTTCTTCATCTGTTCACTCCTATTCTCTCCCCTCTGCTCATTTCTCTCTCCTCTGTATTGCCTCAAACAGACAGATATACACACGCTGACCCACACACACTGGTCAGCTTGCTCTCCTGCCGCTGGTCTTTCAGGGCCAGATCTGTGCATGAGAGGAGGCTTTGTCAGTGTTCATGACAATGGACATCTTCTTTGCCCCTCCTGCCTCTTCCTGCTCCCATGTCTGCCTCTACCTCTTATTTCCTTTTATCACCTGTCTCAGCAACAGAGCCAAGAAATAAATCAGAAGATGGCTATGTAATAACTTTATTTATTGTGATTGTAGTCTCTGTGGACTGCATTTCCTGTCAGTAAAGGATATGGGTTGCAAAAGTCACAGTATTACTGCTCACTTGGTTTATAGGCAGATTACAGGCAATAGAGTTGTAAAGTGGGTTGAGCTGCTGAATTACCAATGTTCCTCAGCACTGAAACATGAGTTTCTTCACCCAGTATCCCAAAGAATTCACCTCACGATTTACAGCCAATGCCAACATTCAGTGCCAACTCAGAGACTAGTGTGTCCTTTCTGTAGTGAGGCAGAGGGTACATGGATGTAACAGGACAACTGTGTTCTGCATTCTGAGATGACGCCCCATTGATTCCAATGAAAGTTGCTCACCAGGAGTTTTTCAGGGGTTCTAAGACGTGCTGTCCAAGTGCATCAGACATCAAAAGTATTTGTACCTGATCTGAGACACATTTTCAGACAGTCTCTCCAGGAAGACATTCATAGCGTTGCACTGTGAAATATGCCGCAAATAGTTGTGTAACTAATGAAAAAAAAAAAAGGAGAAGTTCAAACCCCAGTGTGCTTTCTCACCTCCATACAGCTAAAAAATCACAGCATGAAAAGGCTGCGAATGTCGATTTCAGGAAGTTACAGAAACGGTCAGACGTACACCCTCCTGTTCCAGCTGGGAACATGTAAGGGGAGAGGGGTTTCCAAAGCTACCAGACCATCTGACTGGTGTTTCAGATGGAGTGTACTGGTCCCTTAAGGGTGTGGAGGTCAGGGGGGTGAATGGTACACTTGATTTTCAATGCAGGAGGCAATTCTTCACCCTCTGTTTAAAAATTCATCATCGCCGTAGTTGTGAATGGACAGCCATGCTACAGTCGATGAATCCGTTTAGCGTTGAGTAAATTCATCTTCTGAATTTTTGCAGGTTTCTACAAAGCATAACATTCGCCTTTACCTTCAATAGTGGTGCCATTAAGCTCTGTGATTGGATGTTCCTCACGATCTTTTATGCTTCTATCTATCTATTGCTTTGTGTTTAACTTTCATGCTGGACCAAATTTTAATAGGGCTCCACCTGCCATTAAATAGGACTTTTACAGGGGGAGCACTGGACGCCCAAAATAACTTGACTATTCTTTCTAACCCATTAAACCACTAAAACATTACATTGCTTTTGCATTATGTAAACATAAGTCACTGATCGTCAGCATTACTCTGTGTATGTGGTTGGTGTTTCTGTCTCTCTCTCCCAGAGTCAGGTGACCAGTCCGGGCATCTGTCCATGCAACACCTGCTGGACAACACTAAACACATTAGTCTGGTGTGAGTGCCTCTCACTGCAGCCCTCTCCTCTCCTCTACCCTCCACTCTTCTTCTCCACTCTGCCCTCATTTCCTCTTTACTCCTCTCATCATTTAACCTCTCCTACTGTAGTTTTTTTTCTCTTACCTCTCTTCTTTTTCTCTCTACTTTTCTAACCCTCTCACCTCTTTCCGTCATGACTGTAGTACTCAAGTCCAGTGACAGTCTCAAGACATTTGTATTAATTCATTGAGACTCGGTCTTGACACAATCTTACTCACACATTTTGTGATAAAAGGCTTTTAAAAATGCAATTAACTTTGTACTGAACATATGTTTACTTTTTCAAACCCTTGAAGACATCATTTATTTCAATCAAGGACAGAGAGTCTCCTTTGTTTTAGTTCATATAAGAACTTTATTCATTACAGCTTTTATTTACATTCCTGGCCTGAAGCTGGCCTCTTGGTATTCAGCTCTGACACCTTCTTCAGATGAACCTGCATGCCCTCAATTTCCAAAAAACATCAGATATTTTAGGAGTCTATTGGTTGGTCTTGAATGTGCATTGATTATCTCAGATTATTTCAATCCACTCAGCCACTTTATAAGCTATTTGTCTTGGAGGGGCAATATGTCCTCATTGCTTTTATACCAGATACCGTTCTCATCAGTGTTTTGAGAAATCATTGTCTTTCTTGGTGACCAGACTGTGGAGATGTCCTCGGTCACTTTATAGGCCTCCACTCTACGATCAGCATCCTCCTCCTCCATTATTGACCTAACTTCTGGTCTTCGGTTCAGTGCACGTCATTAAAGGATAGTTTCGGAAGTATTACTTAAAACAATATTGATGTGCCCATATGTACTTTAGAATAGGTCTGGGTCATTGTAACTATTTCAGCCCTGAAGCTTTTCACCAAGAATGTGATATACCCTAAGAAAAGAGAAACAAAATGCACAGCCCTTATTCTAACTGGGTTAACTGAAGTTTTTATATTTTAAAGTTACAGTCTATTTAGGACAAACTTATTTGAAGGGTTCCCCGCAGAGCTGGGATGGAAGGAATGCAAAAATATATGTTATTATCATTTTATAATTTTTTCAAATAATGCACAGGAGGGTAAATAATTTTGGTTTTTGTCATGTCTGCGTACAGTGGCAGCACATTTAGTGCAATGCCTCCAACCTGGTGAGGTTGCAGCTCCACTTCGTCATAGTTGTGGAAAGCGTGCAAAATCCTCACACTAAGGTCCAACCTTATAAAATCCAACCTCCTGTTCTCTTCTCTGCCACCAGGCGTACTCTGTGTTTATGCAAAGAGGAGACATAAAGCAGATTGGGAATCTTCTGACTGTGTTTCATATCATGCAGGGACATTTCTGGATAAATCATAATCTTTTACACAGGGTGAAGGACACTTAGTCAGAGATCTATTATTAAACATGCTTCGCACAGTACCACAAGTCACAGGAATATAACACAATGTAAGCTATAGATAAGAAGACAACTTCTCTGTGAACACTCATTACACAGGATATCAGACACTTAGTCAAAGATCTATTATTAAACATGCTAAGCACAGTACCACACCAAGTCTCAGAAATGTAACACAATGTAATATCGTATTGTTAAGAAGACAACTTCTCTGTGAGCACTCATTTTAAATGTGATATATCACACAACTGCTGTCATAAACAGACAGTGTCGCAGTCATAAAATAGCCTGCAGATTCCATCAGCAACCAGCGATTACTTCTGGATAACAACAGTGCACTGAAAACAAATCTATTTCTATTCATTAGCCGCACCAATGTCTGACTCCCAAAATTAAAATACATATGAAAAGGATGAACTATACTGTCAGGTTGGCTGCATTAAAACACAGTATAGCTATCCACAGAGAGGGACAGAATGGAGGTTTAACAGCCAGTGTGGCACAGCAGTTTGGGAATGACGTTTTGACATTTGAGCCATGATTCAATCAATTGGCTATTTCATCCTTGTTTTGTTGTCTGACAGCAGAAACAGACAGATATGTAAATGAGAGCAACTATATGGTGAATTTGGCTGCACTGAAACACAGTCTTGATGACCAGAAAGGCCAGGAAGCAGGAGGGAAGAACAGAGGTTTAAAAGGCTGATGTTTATAAGGGTGCCAGTCTGTCTCTTTAGCCTTCTCCAGAGCAGAGCGTAAGTACGTCTAAATTTATCCGCTGTCCATAACATGCGCAACATGATTGATCTGGACATGCACCATGGTTCACGAGCTGCTTTCATGTGTTGTTTTGTGCAACTGTGTGTAATTATTGTGTGGATTTGGCTCTTTAAAATCAGACTATAGGACACTGTGTATAGCATATATTTAGGACATTGTTTATAAAAATGTAATCAAACCCACAGCCTTTCACTAACCGTCACCAAAGTGCTTTTGTGCATAAACCTAATCACAGACGGGACTCTGGATGTGACAGCTGTGCACTTTTTATGGTCACCGTCCCTCCCAACCACTTTCTGGTGACTCTGCACCATGAATAAAAGTAGCTTTTGTCTCTGAACATAATCCAGCCAGCGATTATATTTGCTACACAATGTATTTGCTGTTGCAGATTACCACCCCGTTTAAAAACAGAATGCAATGATTTGCAAATCATGTAAACCCATATTTCATTGAAAATAGAACAAAGACAACATATCAAATGCGGAAATGCTATAATTTTATTGTTTTATGAAAAATATATGCTCAATTTGAATTTGATGCCAGCAACACCTTTCAAAAAAGTTGCGACAAGGGCATGTTTACCACTGTGTTGCATCACTTCTTCTTTTAACAACACTCTGTAAACAGTTTGGGGTCTCCTTTGTCATATTCTTTGTTTCATGATACACCAAATGTTTTCAGCGGATGACAGTTCTGGACTGCAGGTAGGCTGGTATAGCATCCAGACTCTTCTACTACAGAGTCATTCATATGTTGCTCCAAAACCTGTAAATATCCTTCAGCATTAATAGTGCCTTCCCTCATGTGCAAGCTACCCAAGCTATGGGCACTATGCACCCGCACACCATCTTAAATGAGCTCGGGCCCAGAGAAGTCACCGATGTTTCTGGATCATGTTTAGATATGGTTTCTTCTTTGCATGGTAGAGTTTCAACCTGCACTGGTGGAAGCAGCAACAAAGTGTGTTCACAGACAATGGTTTTCAGAAGTGCTCCACAGCCCATGCAGTGATTTCCCCCATAGACCTGTGTCTGTTTTTAATGCAGTGCTGCCTGAGGACCCGTCCATCCAGTTTTGGTTTTCAGCCTTCTTCCTTGCACACAGAGATTTCTCCAGATTCTCTGAACCTTTTAATGATATGATGATAATATTATAAACTGTGGATGCTGAAATTCCAAGATTCTTGGCAATTTTACACTGAGGAACATTATTCTTCAATTGTTGCACTATTTGCCCAGACAGTCTTTCACAGAGTGGTGAACCTCTCCCCATCTTCACTGCAGACTTTTCCAGTCCTTTGTTGCCCCTGTCCCATCTTTTTTGTAACATGTTGCTGGCATCAAATTCAAATTGAGCATATATTTTTTATTAAACAATAAAATTTCAGCATTTCAACATCTGATATGTTGTCTTTGCTCCATTTTCAATGAAATAGAGGTTTACATGATTTGCACATCATTGCATTTTGTTTTTACTTACATTTTAAACAGCTGTTACAACATAACTCCCAGAATCACCAAATTTGATATCCATAAGATGGTGTATTTGTGGTTTTAAGTGTCTCAGTGTAATTTTACATCACATGTTTCATGCTTCCCTCTGGACCTCTGGCAAGAACATCTGTCTCTGAGCCTCTCTTCTGATAGGTTGAATGTTTTCTGAGTGACACACAGCCAGGTCCACCACAGGTAACGGACTGGAGCCTACTACAGGACCTTGGTAAAACTGCAAATGTCAATGATCAGTCAGTACTGAAATGAGCTGAACAGATGGTCAGGTATTTCAGAAAAATAAACTTCAGCAACTGGTCTCTTATATTGCGATACTTGTGAAGGGTGTGAAAAAGATATACTGGCTTCCTGACATCCAACAATTGTACAGCAGTTCCTCAACACTGTCTTGTAGCTTTCTAGCTCATCAGTGGGTTTATGCTTAGTTAGTGTGATGACTTAAAACAACAAAAACGGCTAGACGGTCTGGGTGGAGCATATTGGGACCATGGCTGCAGGCTGTGACCATGTAGTTGTGACACCACAAATTTACTGAAGTCCTAACAGCTCGGTTCAAGGAACAGTTTCTGAATACGGGTTTGTATTTCTTCCTTGGATTGAATGTTTTTATACTTTAACAGTATTTATTGCACCTACACCTGCTTTATCAGAAAAGACATAGAACTCTCTCCTCTACCATATGGGACCTTTAACATTGTATCATCCCCTGCCGCAGACGAGGATTGTTTGTGTCTATTTATTTCAGACGCTCTAAGATTTTATGGAGCTTTTAAAATTTTAAGGGTTTCTTTCTCACATTGTTTTTACGTGGGCTGTGTTGAGCTATGGCACAGACTGAGCATTTTTACTTTCTCTTTTCACACTGATGTACTCAATAAATTATTGTCAAACAGCCTGAGGCTAGAATTACGGTTTACCACTGTGAAAAACAAACAAACACAAACACAGAAAAACAGCTGTATTGTTGGGAATTTTTCATTTCATTTCATAAATTTGGAAAAATATTGAATTCAGTATAAATGTCCTTCCTCCCTGCCTCACACCAGTGCTTTGCCAATATGACCGTATTCCTGTGGGGAACCACCTGCTGCAGCATTGGTGTGTCAGCAGCAGGACGCACAGAGACAGAGCGTGTTTCTTTTTGGTGGTTCAAAACAAATTTCAAGTGGAGCCTATAGAGGAAGAACAGCGAGAAAAAAGGTCACCCACAAGACAAAGAAAAGCCTCATGACACAGATTGTCTGGATTTTACTGAAAGAGTGCAAGAACAGTAAAATCTCAGAGCTCTTTAAAATTACATGGTAAAATACCAAATACAAAGAAGGACAGACTCGCGCGATTTTCAACATCAAGACTCCAGCAAAAGGACACATCTAGCTACTCAAGCAAGGTAATGCACTTCATTCCTCCACTGACAAGCAGTGAAACGTGACATGGTTACTGATGATAGGAAACCCAAATTGAGGGTTTTATTTACTCCAGGTTAACGTTTATTGCTCAACACTGAGCTTCTATTTTGACACACTCTAAGTTCAAACTTTGAAGCTGGCTCCAGTTTTTCAGTGCATCCTATGGTATGCAAGACTTAAATAATAATCAACTACATCATCGACACCAGTGCAGTGTCATGTCAGCTACTGCAAAATGACATTAATTCTGTTAGTGACTTGATGGCAGGTCAAATTTAAACTTGGCTGTCAAAGATCATTTGTGAGGGAGGACCCTCCACTCTGTAACGCCAAACAACGATGAGTGGACTGAATTTTTTTTTTCTAGTCTAGCAGTAAAATGCCTTCTCTCTATCTGATCGCTTCACATCAATTTTAGAAGTCGCATTCTTCCACTTAAAGTTTCAGTCATATCATATCATATCATATCAATAATTAAATAATATAAGCTTGGTAATATAATTTTAACCAGGACCTTCAGTATTTGGAGTAAGTAGGGCATGGAAAATGAGGTATGCCAAATTTAGACAACACGTTCTCCCTCCCAGCTCGTCACATACGGGTGTTTGGTCAGGAGCCCTTGGCACCACTTTTTAACACAGTGAGACCCCTTTGGTGTCATTTTTCAACATGCAGAGAAAACTTTTTTTTTAATGAAGATAGCACAACATTTATTAATGGCACTGCAGTCACCGGGAGGTGGTTGTGGTGGATGGTGGGTGTAAAAAGCACACAGCTGTCCCACCAGAGACCAAGGTTTGCATCCAGAGTCCTGTCTGTGGTTAGGTCTAGGCAACAAAGGTGCTTTGGTTGAAATTAGAGAAAAGATATTGGTTTTGCTTATGTTTAAGCTCTCACAGCACCTGGGAAGGATTGTGGTATGCTTTAATACATTAATGGTTGACTGTGACTTCAAAACCATGGTGCGCTCATACCCCATATACATCAGCAAACAGTGCTGTGAGCTTTTTTACTGATACGCCAACTTTCAATGCAGCAGGGAACACTGGAAGTCTGCTGAATTACCCTGCATGTTGAGTACCCAGCACATTGGTCCTGACCAAGCATCTCACTTTGGAGTGAGATTTCCATGATAGCCTACAGCTTTTATAGCAATATTGTGTTCGGGGCTAAAAAGCTTGACTGGGACATCCCTACTCTCGTCATCTCCAGTGATGAAAGAACATGCCACTAGGAATAGCTCTACTCTGTATTAGTAGATTTGGAATACAAAGACTCCTACAGCATAGAGGTAGTTACTGTATATCACACTTTGGCTACACAGACGATACTTGTTTGCAAGAAGATATTATGATTCTAACAAGTAACATATTGGGGAATCAAATGAGTCAGAGAGATGGAGCATCTCTCACAAATTCGTCATAATTCCACAGTTTTCACAATCATCTCAGGATCACACGGTTGACAGTCCTATAATTAGTTCATCATGTGTTTCCCAGTAAACACAGGATCATTTGCACAGTTTTGCCTTTCAGTATGTTGCAGAAAACATTAATAGCCTGCCACTGATTAACCAGCATGGTGTGTTGGGAATGTAGACACAAAAATCCAATGTGTTTATTATGTTCTGATTTTTGCTCTGTGTTGTGTCTATCTATAACTCTGTGTTGTGGTCTCTTGTCTGCATTCCCCCATCACGTCAGCTCATAACAAAAAAGTCAACACAGTCTGGCTCTACTCGTGACACCACACAGAACAGGCTGACGAGTCCAACATGTCACACTCCTCTATTCTCTCTGTCGAATTAAATTTGACATTTTTTTTCAGTGGACTGATCCTTTAAGATCACTTATCATATATGTGAAACAAACCTCTTCCCTTACACGCACAAACTCATGCACTGAAACATAAAGACATGCTTGACATGTCTTGTCAGTACCTATCGACATGAAATGTTCCTACATTGTATTGTTTTGTGTTTTAAATATGTACTTTGGCATATTTGCTTTTTAACATACAAGGATTTTCATGATTTTCAAGGTTCCCGCCTTGAGTTGCAGACCTAGCAAAGCTGAGTTTGGATGTTTTTATCTCTTTCTATTTGATTGCAAGTGTTGTCAGAGTGACAACCGCTGAGACGAAGGGGACGGCCATGGGGAGTAGGTGTCAGATGATCTGTAAGTGGCACAGAGCGAGCTAGCATGGATGTGGCTGCATCTGAGTGAGTGTTTGTGACCTGAGGAATGGGTGAGTTTGAGTAGAGGTCAAAGGTTATATTTCAGTGGGACAAAAAAATGCTGGTCTGTTCTTTTTTCTTGTCTAGATGTCAGTCTGACTTGCTCTCTGTTGGTCTTTCTTGTTGAATGTCTATCTGCCTTCATGCCCATCTGGTCGGAGTGAGAGGGCACAAGGGCAAAAGTGAGTATGGCAGCAGGAAGTGTAAATATGTGAATGAGTGAGTGAGTGTGTGCACATTTCCACAGAGCTGATAATATAATGCTGCCTCAGACCCAACCGTCAGCTTTCTCTTGACATTGAGAGGAGAGGAGAGGAGAGGAGAGGAGAGGAGAGTACAGACACTGGGGAAGAGGACACAGGAGAGTACAAACACCACGCACACACACAAAAAGACACACACACATACACTTTGTTTGCTGTGCAGTGACCTGCTGCAGACAATTATGTCTCCCTCACTCTGCTACAATCAAATTACTGCTGGAGGACAAGGCCTCTGTACAGACCCACTGCTGCGAGGGAAATGAACACACACACACAAAAACACACACATTTCCTCTCTATCTCATACACACACATTACATCATATAAACACACACCTACATTGTGGATGTTGTGCATATAACACACACAAAGAGTAAGTAAGTAAATTCCTAATGGCAACACTGTCATTAAAACACTGACAACTAATGTTGTGAGAAGGTCTGAGGCTGGTTCTAAACCAGCACCACCCACTGCTTCATGCAGCACCTGCTTCTGGATGAAAGATACAGCAAATACATCAGGGTAGATATAATGCATAAGGCCCCTTCACAATTAATGGCATATGAAATCTTGTAAGAAAATGAAATAGAACATTACAACACAATAAATCCTTCTTGTTCTTGTAATATGTTACTCAAAAAGCTTCAAACACAAGGCTGAATAGAATAGTCACAGATTCTTCGCCCACCAGAGACGAACCAGACTGGACCCCGACCAGTCACAGCTTGCCATCTTTCACAACTTCTGTTACATATGTAGATGATCAATTAAAGGTTTTAATAACCAACTTCACTTTTTCCCCTGACAGCACCCGCAACCATGACTACGTATGTAATCATGGTTTTATGAATGAAAGCGAGCCTGAAGCCATTCACTGTCAGCCAGCTGAAGGTAGGATCTGCATTTGGATCCCTGTCAGAAGAAAGTGTGCTTAATTTATTTGGCAATGCTTGTGACCAGAAGGTGATAGTCAGATGGTAACAAGGAACAATGGTTCACCAGTTTCACCACAGTAATCTGGGACAGTGTAGTGCTCAGGTGTTAAGGCTGGTCTTTGTGTCGGGATGTTATGAGGCTCCTAGACGAGTTGTGCATTTTTTTCCGCTGTGACACAACACAAACAAACACTCATGTTTGTTCCTGATGCCCAACGTCCAGCCATTGTTAGGTTGATATCATGTGGCCATTATAACCACCACATGTGAGTCCCCAACTTAATACAATGGTCAGTGGAAATTCTGGATTCTGATTGGCTGGACAGAGTCGATTGGCTTTTAATGGCCAAACTGTTCAACCAGAAACAAACAGTGACAGAGACAGAGAGAAGCAACACAAAGAGAGAGACAGAGAGACAGAGCAGCTCCTGGAAAGTAAGATGATGACTGTCTTTCAAAAATAAAAATAAAGAGTAGAAATGTCATCTTATATTTGTTCCAATACAGTATTTGGCAATTACAAGGGAAAGGGAAGTAAAAACAACACAGTCTGAGAAGAGGGAGAAGAGGACAGCAGCAGAGACAAAGAACAGGCTGAAGTTGGAGAGAAAATGTGTTTAAGAGGAAGGACAGGAAGGAGAATCAAGTGGCGGGAAAACAAGACATACAGAGAAGAAATGAAGTCAGATGAAGAGGGAAAAGAAGAAGAGCAGGAGGAAGGAGGGATCTGGAGGAAGAGAGGAGATGGTGTTGATGTTTGCTTGTTATTCCAGCACTAATTTTCCCCCTGGAGCTCATTACAGTCTGGAGAGAAACAAACCACAAAACCTTAAAAACCAACAGAGTGGAGAGAAAAACGGAGGGTGGGCTGGGGAGAGGGGGGATGAAAGTTAAAAAGAACCAGGAGAAAGAGAAAAGAAGGACAGAGGAAGCAGAGACACGAGGAGCACAAATCAACTGGATTTAAAAAGACAAAGATGGAGGGAGGACAGACGGAAGAGAAGAGGGAAGAGAAGATGGATAGAGTGTAGAAGAGACTGCGTGAAACGAATAAACGATATGGAGAAAGGAGGAGACAATAACAAGAAAGACACACACACACACACACACACACAGACACACAGGCACACATAGTGAACACCGCCCACCATTACACACTTCGACACACCTGGGGCTGAGTGTGTCTCTGGTTGCGTTCAGAAGTTATGCCAGCGTCAACAAAATAAACTGCCAGGCCAGGCTTAAAGTAGGTTTAAGAAAAATAAAAGTCCCATTTAAATTTTATTGATTTAGTCAGAGCAAATAAATAAGAAAACAGTAGATAAATTGATTTGATTGATTGATAAATCAAAGAATATCATCAGTCTAAATATTCACATGTAATTTACAGTAAAGATAATAATAATAATAATAATAATAATAATAATAATAATAATAAATAAAAGTCCTTTTTAGCTGTAGGTTTTATAAGTAGTAGATTCAGCTTTTTAGCCACAACTTGGTTTCACCCAAAACAAAAACAAGAAGCATGTTTTTTTTTATCAGAAGAGCAGAACAGCAGCCTCAGATTTCCACACAATCACTAGTAAGTTTCTCTTAGAATATTTTTTTTCTTTTATATAACACTGAAGTACGGAAATACAGATATAGTCATCAACCAGATTCAGTTTTCAGTATTAGTATTATCATTATTATCATCATAATACCAGTAGAATAGAAACGGTGGCTTAGATTTCGATATATATTTATATATCCATATACTGTGTAAATTTATGTATATATATATATAATAGAGTTTGTGGTTGTACGTTGGTTTCAGTGTCCAAAGTCCAACATTGAAGAAAAGCAAGGAAGGATCCGTGCTGGGAGGCAAACGAGTACAGCAGCAGATAAAGTACAGACATGAGGAAGGAGAGGGAGATGGGCCGTTGCGCAAAGGAAGAAAGAGGTGAGGTGATTCAAGGGGTAACAGAGGTGTCCAAAACAGAAGAGAGAGAAATCTGCACTTGCGGGTAAACAGCATAGTCGAAGAGAGAAGAGGATCCGGGAGAGGGAGGGGTACGAATCTGAAAAACAGCAGCAGTGATAGAAAGACAAACAGAGGGAGGGGACATGAAGGTGTGGAGGAGGGATGGTTGGAGAGAATCGAGGTTGATTTGAATTTTTTGGGGAGAGATGATAAAAACACTTGATTGACTGCATGACTGGAGACTGGGTAAGGTTTTTATTATATCTACAATTAAAGGTTCTGTAAACGAGATTTTAAATTTGGAGTGATAGTGTCCTTAGCAGAGAAGTCACCCTCCACCTGTATGTGTTGCAATCCGAGTTTCTCCGTTTGTGTCCAGTCTGGAAACCAAAACAAAGAACAGAAGCCTCCAACAAAGAAATTGATAAGACCAAAACATGAGCGGAGTGGCCATGGGGACAACCGGTTCAAATCCCAGTCATACAGAGGACCGTCAAAACATCCCTTAAGCTTTATAAGATTTTACGAACTCTGTCTCTTTACTGCCTGTCACTTGTGTGGCTGGTACCAGTGAATAAATCCGTGGCAAAA
Source organism: Trachinotus anak (assembly GCF_046630095.1). NCBI lineage: Eukaryota > Metazoa > Chordata > Actinopteri > Carangiformes > Carangidae > Trachinotus > Trachinotus anak. The sequence continues at coordinate 21,731,795 of NW_027273853.1, read as the reverse complement.
TTTCTTTTGGTCTGGCTTTACCAAAACAGAGAACCCGACGATCTGCTCCAGCTCGACTCGGAACTGGCTTCTCTTCTCTTCAATGCATAAGAAACTTGATGACATCGTGTTGCGTGCCTGTTTTCATTACTGACCGGCCACAGAAAGCTTGACAATATTTACTAACTTGCTGTTACCGATATTTAGCAAATATTGCTATTGCTATTTGGCTTAGTACCATATCATGGCAATGCATTTGTACACAGAGTAAAGATTCATTTGTGCTTCTCATTGTGGGTTAAGTGGCTGCTTTTACTGGGCTTTGTAACAACTTATCCCTGCCTTCACGGGGGGGTCTGAGATGCCGGTGGTCTAGTGCAACATCTGGTGGCAGTGACGTTTACAGAACCTTTAATTTAATTTAACCATTATTTAACCAAGACTATGATCTGTTCCCAACCTTAATCAAGGGCTGTGGGGGCTTCAAAGTAAGAGTTAAATCATGCTTTAGTTATGGATATTGTAAGTAGATATTGTAGGGATCAAGCCTGGATTACGAACTGGGCAAAGTGGCCAACTGCACAATGTCCCCAGAACCCCAAGGCCCACAAAAGCCAAAGGTTTACTCCATGTCCTTTGAGTCAACATAATATGATTTTATCTTTTTTGTTTTAAATTTGCACCACTGAAGTAGAATATCAAATGACGCGTCCTCCATCCTCTATCGTGTGCCACTGGTCTTGTAGGTGAACCTATTCCAAAATTAGTTTCAAATACTTGTTTTAATTTACATTGCTTCAATTTTTGCACAGTTATGTTTCATTGAATTGCTTCCATTTTTTTGTGGTTAACACAGAAAATTTAAGACATGGTGTGTTCTGGGCGGCAGAGTGGTGCAGTGGTGAGCACTGTTGCCTCACAGCAAGAAGGGTTCGAAGCCCGGGCCTGGGGCCTTTCTGTGTGGAGTTTGCATGTTCTCCCTGCGTCTGCGTGGGGTACTCCAGCATCCCCCCGCAGTCCAAAGACATGTGCATTAGGTTAACTGGTGACTCTAAATTGCCCATAGGTGTGAATGTGAGTGTGAATTGTTGTTTGTCTCTATATGTCGACCCTGTGATAGACTGGCGTCCTGTCTAGTGTGTACCCTGTCCTCGCCAGGAAGAAGAAGGCTCCAGCCCCACTGCCACCCTGTACAGAAAAGCAGTACAGATAATGGATGGATGGATAGTGTAGTTCCATCATAAGATTACCAGGCTTCAACCAACAATTTACATTAATTCATCCCACAGTTAATTTCTTAATTAATTAAGTTAATAATCAATCGATTGTGCAGAGTTTAATGAAAAGGTCCATTATAACTCCCTGAAGTGAATTTATTTAAATGTCTTGTTCTATCTTTATCTTGATCAGCAGTCAAAACCCAAGAATGTGGGGAAAAGTAGGGAAAACCATCAAATATTCACATATCACCCTGCCAGAGGTTCATCCAGCCACAGGTAGGGAGGTGTTCACTATCAACATTTCGCAACTTGGCAAGCATTAACTTTCTTTCAAAATACATTTATTGTTGCAACTTAGTAGTAAAAAAAAAAACAAGCATTACTTGATTTATATTTGATGTATAATTTGCACATACAGTTTGGTTTTATATATTGGTTTTAGGTTTCTATTAGCAACTGAGAATGTGGCAGCTGTTGTTTAAGCTTTTCTTTTTTGTAATAAGTGTCCAGCTTTGTTATTGTATCACAGCTGGACACCATGGTTGACATTTCTTAGATTTGGAGACATGTTTGTTGTGTGAATAGGAAAAGACTGACAAGGATGCAGGAGGAAAGAGGAGCGAGAGAGAGTAGGATAAGTAGCAAGGAAGAGAGAAACAGATGTGAATTTCAAGACCGAACTGTCTAGGTATCTGAAAATACCTGAAGTATTTATTATGACACCTATAAAACACAGCTTACAGGTGCGGTAAATGTTTCCTCAGCCCCTGATTTTGTGATCAGAGTTTAGCATTTCCCCTTTTAAAAAAAAAATTCTAGTTTGGCTTTGGGGTAGAGGCTGATCCAAAATCAGTGCAATTTATATCAAGCAGAAGAAAAAAAAAAAAAAACAAATATGGCCACACTAAGTGGAAGATGGGGGCAGTTCTTGGAGAAACATTCTTCAAAGCTCATATTGATGAATTAATGATTGAATGATGAATATGGAGGAAGGGAGGGGATGGGTTTCACTCGGGCTTTAGAACACTCTGGAACATATAAATGATCAATTGCGTCTTTCAGCAGAGAATAAAAAAAGTTTTGGCTGTCCAAAGCTGCAGTCAAGCCACAGAGAAAGCAGAGGAAAAGGATGAATGAAAGGATGGATGAAAGGAGGAAGGGAAGTGAAGAAGCTGGCCATACACTCTCATGTACTGGCTCCATAATTCTTCTCCCATTTTACCCTCGTTTTTTCGCTCTGTGTCATGCTCTTACATCTCTCTAACATCTCTCATCCTTCCTCCTCCCTCCACCCTCTGCAGCATCCCAAACAGAAGTCTGTTGTCACATCCCCTCTTCTTTTTTCTTCTTCTCCTCCTTTTCCACCACCTTATTCGTGTCCTTTTCTTTTTTCCCATGCCCCTCTTCTTCCTCCATCTGCCTTTTCCCCACCTTCATCATACTTTCCATCTTCCACCAGCTCCTCCTCCTTCATTTCCACCCTCTTCTCCTCCTCTTCCTCGCCATTTTCCTCTACATGGGGAACACCAGGAAGCCAGAGAAGGTGGAGTATTTCCATCCTCCCATTAGGTTTCCTCTCTCCAGTTTGAGGTAGGCCCGGTCTCCCTTCTCCATCTGGATCAGAACACCATTGCTGGCCGCCTCGCGCGTCACATCCTGGTCGCCTGCAAACGCAGAGATCACCGGCCAGCCATTGTGCATCAGGCTCACCTGGATAAGGTGGAAGAGGACAGACAGTTTACAGAACGAAAAGGGGGGTGGGCAAACAGGCTCACAGACAGTCACCCACACACGCAGGGAAATGTAGTGGCACTTGCTACAAAACGCACGCAGATTGTTCCTTATCATGATGGTGCTTTCATGCAGATTCAGATCGTCATACTTTTAGACTTCCTAGTTGAGCTGCATGATTTAAAAAAAAATCCTGACATAAAGCCATGTATGTGGTTATAATAACACAGAATATTATATTTGAATGGCACCGCTTTGTGTTGTGCAGTCAGCACATTGTCAACGGATTTATCAAGAGAGTACTTCCCTGCTTTTCAATTACTACTTTGAGAAGATTTAACAAAGACTTAGATAGACATTTACACATAGAGAGATACAACAGTTCCACACTGTGTCTGACTCAACAAATGCTTCAATGGGGAATAACATCTTCTTCTTACAAAGAGACGTATCTGTCAGTGATCTGTCCCCCCTCCCTCCCCAGGCCAGCCAACATACACACCAGACAGCAGCTTTCATTACTTCTCTTTTGAGCAACAGCAGAAATACAAGCACTCGCTGGCTTTGTTTCCGCTTTATGCGTCACTAAAAAAAAATGAAGAAAAAAAAAAAAGGTTTTATGTTACCCCAGGTACCGATGTGGCACTAAAACAAACTGAAATACATTTTGGAGAGATGTCTGTTTATGCAAACACTTTACAAAATCTGTGTGAGCAAACCCACTGTTTCTTCATAGGAGAAATAACAGAGTTTGTGTTCTTATGCATTTCTAAAGGTGGTTGTACACTGTGAGACTGTGACTTCATGGTGACTGGCTGAGCATGAAGAAGTTGTATCACGCTGCTTTGTATGTTGAGGCTCATATTCTAAGTCACTTTTAAATGTGATAATGGCATGAGATGGTTAAAGTGGCAAAAAGCACAAACTATTTATGAGAGATCACTGATCTGACAAATCTGCCTGAGAAACAAAACACTAAGGCAGCTCAAATGTTCAAAGGTGTCCCAAATCCCAGACTCTGGAAACAAAGGGAGTGTTTAATGAATATTCTAACCAATTATAATGTATTGAATTTGCTGGGAAAGACATCAGTCTGTTGCTGCCCTGCACGTAGATAATGTAGGAAAATGAACAGATGAATTGCATTTGATTAGATGGATGTTTGTGATATTGTGTCCACCACCTGTCATACACCCTGGAAGCAAGTAAACTGTTGCTAACTAATGGAACACAGTCATAAACATCCCACAATTATACACTTATCCTCCTCATTCTACCTGATGGTCAAGACAGGGAGAGAGAGTTTGTGTGTGTGTGTGTGTGTGTGTGTGTGTGTGTGTGTGTGTGTGTGTGTGTGTGTGTGTGTGTGTGTGTGTGGGCAGGAGATGAAGAGCCTGTCAGAGTCAAGAGCTCTCTTGGCCTGGCACTCCTCTTAACAGCAAAGTGAACATAGCGAATAAAGCAGTGTGCGTGCGTGTGTGTGTGTGTTGCTCTGTGATGAAAACACTCAGACTATGCTCAAACTATTTTTTTAATTCTCTGGACACTGGCAGGTTATGGCTAAAATGACATTTTACAATGCTGAAAATCTTGTTCGTCAGGACAGATTTAATAAAAGAGGTTGACGTAGAATAACACAACGACGTATCGACATATTTATCTAATTATACTTTTTTAGTAGCACACCAGTGGCACCATCATGCTTATAGCATTGCCTAAATTTAATATATAACACACTTTGCTAGCAGAATTATTTAAAATTGGCAGACATAATGAGCAGACAAAAATATTTGTTGTCTTGCACAGACAACCAGACAGGAAACCCACTCAGGTATCACTCAGGCTAATACATGTGAGACAATGTGCAAATTTATATTTCATGTAGTAAAAATAACTGCTGTGTTACCGCAGTCTAGCTGCAGTTAAAATCATTGCTGAAACAAAATGTTTTGTCCTACATACAGAAGCTTCTACACAGACTGAGGCATCGCTCAGTGTGAGATGAGAGAGTTTTGTTTCAGCTGCCTGACCTGAGCTTGGCTCCTGCTGAACACATCTTGTTCTGTGGGGAAAAGAACTCACCCCCTTATATTTATTCAACTTCCACCATTCAGTTTGAGAGTTTCACACTCCCTCCTCTGATCCGTATTCGTCCTCTCTCCACAGACCACAGAGCGGGCAACTGGTCACAAGTCTTTCAAACAGTGACACAAACACTGCTCATGGATGGGAAGGGGGCCACACAGAGTCAGCAAGTTTCAAAGTGCACTCGTGACAGCTTTACAGTTAGTTTAAGGAGCCAGACCGAAGGAATTCATTGAAAACGCTACATACGTGGCAGCATCTTCACCCTCCAGTCTACACCTGCCATCATTTTAGGTATGAAACATGAAACATGTTACATGTCATGCAACTTAATTAAATATCTTAGGTAATTTGAAGACAACAACTTTAGGGTCTCTGCTGTTGTTTTATAGATTAAATAATGACTGAAAAAAAGAACTAACATAAGAAAACTGAAGCCAGTGTCATTTCAAGATTTGCCTCTGCCTCGCCATATACCTCCCTCTTCCTGAACCTCTTCTCCCGCTCTCCCTGCTACCCTCGAGGATGGCAGGCAGCACATATCAGCTGCACAGTACTGACAGTCAGGGTACAGTAGCCCAAACTTGCCAATCCAGGTAGCAGATGTGATAAAACGCCGACAGCGTGTAGGTCTTCACAGAGGAAACAGCGGGTATGGGTGTGTTGACATACAACTCACGCTGTCGCCGACACTGCCTTGAGAAGCGAACCACTCGTGTGACATAGAAGATGAGTGCAATGGTGAACTTGATTTCACCACGCACCACTTCCAGTTCAATCAAGGTAGAGCTCGCTTGATTTGGACAAGTTAACGTTCTGTAGCTAAGTTAAGCAGCAACCCCAAAACACTGTGCACCATAAAACATGTGGCCACGCATTCTGCATCAAGTTCAGGTGTGTGTGGCCAAGAGACACGTGGAACGAACTCCCCGACACTTCCGTTGAAAGGTGACCAGTCAGCAGCTCTGACATCAAAATTACTTTATCAGTATCAGTCTGTCCCTACAGTGATGAACAATATTGGCAATTTGCAGATAACCGGTAACCGATGATATCGCTAGTGCTTGGTGGTATTCTCACAGTACAAATACAACTTCATTAGTGTGCGTCTTGATTGATTACACTGTTTCCAAGAGCCTTCAATCATGAAAACCATGAAACCTGGACCTCATCATCAGTAACCGACATCGCTCCAGGCTGTGCTTGAGAGGTGATGAGTGAAGAAACACAGTACGCAATTAAAACAGAACACACACACCCTTTTATCGAGGGTTTCCAAGGACACTGTATCACGTGTGATAGAGATGGAAGGTGGGGTGTATGGAGAAAAGCATTTGAGGCACTTCCCAGTCTGACTATTATCTTTAACATTTTTAGTGAGGCTCAACTCACCAAACTTCCAAATTTGTAATAGTTACAATATCTAGTAAGTAAAGCACAGATTCACATGTTAACGTACAAACTCACTTTCTTATTTTACACTCAAATCAAGCAGAAAGACTTAAAGGAGGCCAGTCTAAAAATATCAAGCCCTTCCTCCTCCACCCAAAATGTCAAGCTGAGCTCAATATTCTCCCAATACAGACGACGGACACTTAGACTAAAAGGAACATCGTATGTGGAGAGGCGCTACCAAAGACTTCAAGTTAGCCCTATTAACCTCCAGATTATCATATGAAACAGACATAAATGGAAGGAAGAACAGATAGATAGACAGATAGATAGATATATAGATAGGAGGGGAGATTAAACCAGAGGAAGATAAAGGACAACACGAGGGGGAGACAGGGATGGAGGGGGAGAGGGAGGGGAGAGATGGTTTCTGTCCAGTGTGCATGTAATGCTTCCAAAGAGAGACAGAGATTGCAGACTAAAAAAGCCAGCATCACTACATCACTCTGTTACCCTGAGACACGCTCACATACACACACACACACACACACACAAATCATGCAGACAAAATCCACCCTCTTGCCTCCCCATCCATTCAGCCAACTCACTCATGTGGAACTCACACTTACAAACCCTCCCTCCCTTCCTCAAACACACATACAGTCTTTTTTCCTGTCCATACACATAACACACACAGACATAACACACACACAATCTGTGTTTCAATTATTCAAACGTCTTTCTTGGTTGTCTTGCTTGCTTGAGCCCCCTTCAGATCTAGAATCTGTGATATTACCAGGCTTGTCTATCAGGTAAAATGATGGCTTTTAATGTCCGTTGTGGAGGAGTGCCACACTGACTTTGTTAAAAACATGTTGGGACCGTTAATGGAGAGGGGCCAAGATGTTTGTGTGATATTTCACTTTGGCGCGTGAGAGCCGGAGCAGGACGTGTATAATATAAGAGACAAAAGGTTGTTTCTGCTGCAGTTAGAGCTGATTTTAATTTGATCATTGTACCAAATTCCAGACATATTTTTAAATGAAAGTAGAGAAACTCACAAGTCATTCTTTAGAGTCAAATCCTGATTAAATTGTATAATTATGTGTGTGTGTGTGTGTGTGTGTGTGTGTGTGTGTGTTTAGACAGCCTGTTTTCATAACTCAGCACTGTAGAAAATTGCCAGAATTACTCCTAAAGAAAAATGACATTATTTTCAAATATGAGGTCAATATGTAAAATGAAAACAGTGCTCACATCTCTCTGTCTTTTGTCTTGTCTTGTCTTCTTACTTATCTGTCCACAATCTGTCTCCCTCCCTCTCTCTCTGACACACACACACACACAGCCACACTGGGTCAGTGTGTGGTGCATGCTAGTGATGTATAGCTCTAATAAAGCTGTGACAGTGGCTTTGGAAGGATGAGACTGTGGTCACCACATACACACACACACACACACACACACACACACACACACACACACACACACACACCTGTATGAATAAAGAGTATGTGGTGGTTGTGGCTGTGTGCAGCTGTCTGCCATTCCCTCCCCCTATCTCACACACATACACACACACACACACACACACACATACAGACATGCTGTCAACTACACCCTTACAATTACCATCCATAAATATAAAAGCATGATAATAGGGCTGCGCATCATGTCAGGCCTCGATCGATCTGCATTCATTAATGCATAAGCCCCAATTAACTGGCTGAGTAACAGAGAGAGAGAGAGAGAGAGAGAGAGAGAGATAGGGATGGGGGAGGGGCGGTGGTGGTGGTGGTGGTGGGGGGTGGTGTGTGTGTGTGTGTGTGGGGGGGTACATAAAGACAGGGAAAGAGACACAAAAAAGTTGGAGGGGAGGGAGAGGAGCGGGGAGGTAGAAAATCTTGCTTTCGATATGTAAATTGACGTCGCACGTCTCAGTGCAGCACTTAATGCCAACGACATGATGACATCCTGTTATTGCATCATCAGTTCCTGTCCACTCGTCTGTCTTGACATGACAATGATGCTCTTTTTTTTTTTGTCCTTGTGTTTTGTCCTTCTCTTTCCCCACATCTTTTTTCTTTTTCATTTGTCTCCTTCTCTTTTCTATCCCTTTTCATTTCTCCCTACATCTTTTCCCTTGCTTCCCTTTCTTATTTCTCCTTAATCTATTGCTTGTCACCTTTCTTTCCATTTTTCCCCTTTCAATTTTTTTCCTCTCTTCACAGAAAGACACTTAGTCATAGTGATGGATACATACATAATGGTGTGTCTGTCTGGGATGTCTGTGACACCCTCTGTCTTTAAAATGGCCAAGTTTCCAATGGTGGAAGTTTTCTAAAGTTTGTAGCAAAGTTAATTCAGGGTCATTCAGGAAACGGATACACAGCAGAAAAGCAAACCTCTGACAGGAAAAGAAGTGTTCCTGAGAAAACAGAACTGAATCAGTGTAAGACAGGGAAGACTGGCTTCACAAATACATGAAGTCTCTACTCTCCAAAGACACCCAACATGTCACCTTACAAAATAGCATGCACTCACTTTCTTGCAGATTGTAAACCTTAAAGAAGTTTCAAAAATTACGCGATAACAGTAAAAGTTGTCAAGTTCACCATGTTAGCTAACCTGTCTAGCACCGTCGCCACTTCCTATTGTTGTTTCACAATACAGACTGCCACTACCTTCAGATTTAAACATATGTGTTGGGGGAAAACATACAAAGAGTGTAGCTCTAGGATGTTTACACATCAGCGTTGCCTTATTGCAACAAATGAACAGAGCGAAAACAGCGAGGCTCCTGCTGAACCAGAGCTGTCTGAGTGGCAGAGCAGCTGGTGCAGTGATCAATAAAGCATGAATTGAAACGATACAAGAAACAGGAAACACTTTTGAGGTGGAAACTCATCAGTTTCTAGTAACATGTTTTGCATTTTGGAAAAAAAAAAATCTTTTCCTGCCACAGAGGCCTTCACCTTATTAGAATCTGGAACATCTGCGCCGGCCAGTGAGACTTTATTTAGGTCAAGTCTGTGTTTAATTGGTGGTTCCAACAAGCTTTTTTGTTGTTGGATTGGCTGCTCTTTGTTGATGGTCTCTTTGAGCAGATATTGTGTAAACCTGCATTAGGTGCTCTCTAGAAATCTAGAAACACAATTACCAGCCTGCAACTCTCAGAGGGCCATGGCTGTGTTTTGTAACCATTTTTAATAAGCAGTTTTTCCATTTGAGTTCAAATTCTTTACATAAAAGGAAGATAGAGTTAACATGTTATGATGCCTGAATATCCTAAATACTAATAGGAGGTTTGTCTGTTGAAAGCAAACTCTACACTCTACAGATTTTAAATTATCACTGCAGCGAAAATGCAGACAGTCCAACTCAGCTCTAGATTTACATCCTGTGCAGTGAAAGTCACTGCAAAAGATTATGTTACACTAGTCCCATCATAGAGAGTGGGAAAGACGGTCTGTCTCAAGTCTTCTAATGAACATGCTGTTGTGATCACTGCAGCCTCTTCACCTCTGCCACCACAGTGTGACTGGCTTTGCTCTTGATTTTTACCTGATTACATCTGATTGTTTGTTGATTGGCAAGAAATCTAATAATCGCCCAGTGTTAATTGTGACAATGGTGGAGATCAGGCCAGTTTTTACTCTTACTGTCCAAGGCAGAAACAGTGGTAACAGTGGCTTCACACAGGAACTTGTCTAATTGTAAAAGCCTATTTCAGACTGACTGATTTTATCAATAATGAAGGTGCATTTTTTGAATTTGATGCTAGTCGATGAAAGAAATTGTTCTTTTGTTTTTGTGAATCTGAAATGTAGACCTGGCTCACATGAAGCTGGGCTATGAAAAGATTGCATCTGAAGTTAGACACATGATCTGCTTTGTTCCTATGTAAACACAGCATTAGAATTTCAAAGGAAGCAGTCTGGGAGTTTTCAGAAAAGTAAGCAGAGCTGATGCAAAGAGATGGAGGCATCAGAGCAAAGGTCAGAGCTTTACTTAACTATTTACATTTTATCCAGATCAGAGTTATAATTCTTCCCCAGCTGTCATCAATATTGCCTCAGGGAGCAACATCATTAATTTGGGGAAACCACTGAAAAAAGCCTTCACCCATCATATTTCTTCGCTAGTGAGAAGCAAAACATGCACCTCTGAATCTGCTGCCAAATGTCGAACCACACCGAATGATAAAAATTAATTAAGATAACTCATTTCAGTTTCAATGACATCTATGATTCTTTACAGATTTTACAAATTGCTCTTTGCCCTCTGCAGCATTAACACATGCTGGACATGCAAGTTTTGTACACACACACACACACACACACACACACACACACACACACACACACGCATACACACATGCTGCACTTTTTTACAAATTTTACAAATTGCTCTTTGCCCTCTGCAGCATTAACACATGCCGGACATGCAAGTTTTGTACACACACACACACACACACACACACACACACACACACACACGCATACACACACGCTGCACTTCAGGTATTCTAACAGAAAAACTGTGACTTATCAGTCTACAGGTGGTTAAAGCAGAAACAGTCAACTTTTCCCTACTATCCTTCCCAAGTGGTATTACTGTTGATGCTGCAAAGAGCAGATCACTGTCAGGAACACAGAAACAAAACCACTTTGAAAATAAGAGAGAATAAAGAAGTATGAGATGAGAAACCCCGTTCTCAGTGCTATGATAAATGCAGAGTATATGGTGTATTAATAATAGGCAGGTTATGTTACTTTGTGACCCAGTGGAAATAATGCCAGCTGAATGAGCTTGTTGGGGACCAGTCTAAAGACCATTTTCGGCCGTTATTTTATAGCCATTACATTGTGCAATCAACATTTACAACAGAATGATAAGTCAAAGTAAATAAATTGTCTCTTTTAAAAACCAGGTACCAAACCTGAGAAATTTGCAGTTTTTACATACACTGAGCATTTGTGTATCTCTTGCTAAATAAAGAGATGCAAACGCTGCTTTTATTTTGGCAGTTGACTGGAGGTGCAAAGCCATTTTTCCAGTTTTAATTCATTTACATTTGAGGTTGAAAATGGAGTGTTGTCAGTCCAGTCACAGGTTGTTGACTTTAACAATTTCAGGTTACCTTAACACTGTATTGTTTACCCATAACAGTCTCTTGAGTAAAACATAAACACAACATGCAGTATTTAATCTTTGACAAGCTGCAGTTTTTGTACATCACAGCCATTCTATCTGAATTAACAAGAGCTGACGATGATGTATGCATGTACTATGAAATGGCAGTCACTTACATACCTGAGCAGGCTGAACAGTATAATTCCATATATTATGACATAATAATAACATGTAATATAGAATCATTGATCTGATACTATGGAGAGAATTTAAACATTGCTTTAGGCCTAAAGTGCTGTTGGCAAGAAATGTAGATGTTCTTTTTTTAGACTATTCAATTTAAAGATAATGAATGTTCAAAGAATACTGTCTCTCACACCTCCTCTCTCACACATGAGCACAAATCAGTGCAACTTTCTATAATGTGCTGCCAAACTGAGGGGGAGCACAGGTTGATTGGATAAAAATGAAACCAAGCATCTGGCTTGCAAATTGTGTGTGTGCGTGTGTGTGCGTGTGTGTGTGTGTGTGTGTGTCGACAATGACATAAACTGTAAAAACAGAGGATGAGAGACTTCATCTCTGTCATCACTGAACTACACAACATAAAAACAATGTACAATCAGACATAAATGCATCTCCATTACATAATTATCACACTGATTTACCGATAATTTACATTCAGACACCAACAGAGAACAGAGACAATGATTTCAAATATTTCACTTTGGAATAACAGACTTCAGCTTCTGACAGTGATTTTAATGGATGGACCCCCACTATGGTCACCTTTGTATCTCTCCACAGCTAAATCCATTAAAATGTTTCACTCTGCAAAAGACCTAATGAGCGGAAAGGTGAGTTTTTCTATTTGAGTTTTAGGAGTATTTTCAATTCCTTTTCATTCTTGTTTTCTTCATGTTGCTGGCTGAGCATCAATCTATATCACATAATTGTAAAATTTGCATGATATCTACGATAAACATAGAGTGCTTTCCAAAGGTAGAAAGAGGTATATCCATAAAATAGCCAACACATATATCCAGTATATATTACATCAGTAGCTGCATGTATTATATTAGTCAGGTTTCAGTTAGGGTATGGGTCTCTCTGCTTGAAGTATTAAGTGTTAAAGAGTAAAGATCCTCACTCCTGGCAAAATTATGCTCTGGTATTCTTAGCTAATAAGGTCCAAAAAATATGACACAGTGCTTACATGATTCTAAACTATTGGATAGTCAGTGGTGAGGAGGCAAATGAGAGACAAAGGGAAGGGGGAGGGGTATGACATGCAGCACAGTCTCACGCTGCACTCACATTGTGGGTGTTGCAGTTATATGGCATGCACTGTCACCATTCATCCATCATGGTGCACCTAAAATTATCTTTATATACAGATTTATATAAAAATGGAATAGATATATACATGTTTATTTAAAACTTTTATATCAAACACTGGGGTAAAATTCAAGGAAATGTAGGGAACCTAGACTAAGATTTGATGTTAAGCAGGTATGATATTTACAATGTTAACTAACTTAGCATCTTAGCATGCTAACATTTGCTAATTAGCTCAAAACACAAAGTGCAATTGAGGCTGTTGGGAATGTCATTAGTTTTTCACCCACGAGATGAAAAGCCCACCAAAGTGATTACGATTCACCCTCACGTGGACATTAATGTGTGTACCAAATTTCAGAACAATCCATCCAATATTTGTTGAAAGAAAAATCATGTATCAACTTCACAGTGGCACCACAGGAGGTCAGTCAGTAAGTCAGTAAGATTAATCTGAAAGCCACAAATGTCTGTACCAAATTCAGTGCCATTCTATCCAATATCCAGTAATGGATGGATTTGCACATCCATCCAGTAGATGTTGAGATAGTTCACTAGATAATGTAAGTGAAAACTTTGTCCTGATCGCCAAAGTCAGTAGGCTTCATCCTCTGGGGACAACGACTGTCTGTGTAAGATATTTTCAATCGACAGACATTGCCATCCCCAGCGCAATCCCACTAACATGGCTAAAGATAACGCTCCCTCATTTGTTACCTGCTGCATTCCCAATTTGTCTACATCCACCCTTCAACCAAGCTCACAAACAAGCAGCTAAAATACACCGTGTGTGTGTGTGAAGCCTGACAACTCCTCGGATATACTGTCTCTGTCTCTGTGGCCAGTTGCAGACAAACTACTATTATTCCATTTTTTCTTCAAGCTTTCTCCTGCCACCATTTCAAAGGCTGGTGAACATAGGAAGAGCTATGGTGTTTATTTATGTGCCTCTCATTTTCCTGAATCTCCACCTTACAAGATGAACGCTGTCTGAGCCAGAATTAGTGAATGTCTATTTTTTTATTTATCTATTTATTTATTTTTGATCATAACTCAATTCATGCTCTCATTAATGTACCGCTTGGCTACTAGGTTCCCGCAGACACAGCTGCAGTCCGTTGGAAGTGCACTGAAACATGCCAGTATTTCTTATTTCTTCTTCTCTTCATGATGGTCCCACTCTATAGTTTTCACTTTAACAAATATTATTAGCCTTTTTTACAGAGAACATTCAGAAATCTGTCCTCTAGACCTGGCCAAAAATCTGATCTTTCTTGGTACACACACCCTGGACCTACAAAGAAATATCACATATTCACCATTATCCTCTCCCTTCAAAAACGCCTCAGTTCATGCAAGTTAGAGACAAGTTGTTACTGAGTGGTGTAGACAACAAAATACGATTTGGTATGTAACTAGGCTTCTATGGTTGGTCCCCAGATGTTTTATCTAGGCACTACCACGGCTATAATGTACCGGTGTAGACAGGAGGTTGTCTGCGTTTACATTTTCTAACTAGGCCTGTTCATAATGAAATAGGCCATTAAGATGCATTTTGTTCATAACTGGAAACTTACAAACACACCAGCTGAATGAACACGCCACAGAAGGATGCAATTTTCAAAAATGTTGAAATGAATTTTTGATCTGTTTGGCACAACATATACATTAGTTATTAACACAGTAATAATAATTTAGTTTATACAAATTGTCCTACATATACCGAGTGAGGCAAAATCATAAATCATTTTCAAGAGTAGGCTATATACTGGGCAGCGTAATTAGGTCTAATTAGCCTCTCATGTTATCAAATCACTATATGGGTCTGTTATAAGAGTTTACTGAGATCTTCTATTTGATTGCACAGCAAATATAGATGTGCTGTGTGTGTGCGTGTGTGTGTGTGTGTGTGTGTGTGTGTGTGTGTGTGTGTGTGTGTGTGTGGCTATTTTTGTGTTTAGCCAGTGTCTCATAAGTGTGAGGGTAGTAGTGGAAAGCTGCACAGGGAATCATACGATATTAAGGAAACTGTTTGATGATATTTGAGGATGTCTAGAAGGGATGTGACTCGAGCAAAGTTTCATCTCAGTGGTTCTATACACATATCAATCTTTAAAAGTGTATGTGTTTTTAAAACAGAATTCGCCATCACTTTAATGAAGTGGTGCTTATACAGCACTTTGTGTTAAGACCATTTTATAAACCATTTTAATCAGAGAACAGCCTCACAGTCACACAGCCTTCATTATAGATTATATAAAATCTATAATTATATTGTTAAAAGAAATTTTCACATTCACTGACGCTTGCAGTGTATACATGTCAAACATACTATACACTTACTTAACTGTAGGCCTGTACACTGTGAAAAATAGATCTGGCGTGAACTGTTATCTGTGCTCCATGTGGGAATATTTTAGTACAACTTTATGCAGCTAATATCAGATTACAAGAGAAATTGTGGATATCTTGCCTTGAAACGAAATCAGTGACTATGGTTTCTCACTTGCCCAAAATATCCAACCAGCCTCATGGTGGTTGAACAGTTGATAAGTCTATTTAAAGTCCTGCTTATGTTGAAATGCTTTGGGGATTTATTCCCATTTTTTCTACTTGTATATATACTTAAAAAAGGCATAAAGACATAGAAAGACAAGAATAACAAATGAGTTAAATCAGAACTCATGTGGTGCATTGAGTACACAACATTGATGCTAAACATACATTTGAATTATCAGGATGGCAGCAACTGCAGCAAATTGAAATGAAACTGAACCGTGTTTGCATTACTTACAGTCGTCTTGCTTTAGCATGTAGAACACTTAACAGGGATGGGATTTGCTGTCCTGAATGTACTGCATGGCATTTGAAAACGGAGCATGTTTGCTATTTCTCAGGAGTGAAATATCTCACCAGAATATGGGATGACCCCAGTGACCAAAGTTCGAGGATAAAAAAACCATTAAAGTATAAACATGAGTTAGCACTAAAAGAGTTGAAAGGATTTGGCTTTGTTGCAGTGTTGATGGACCTACTCTGAGTCAGAATGTGCCATAAATTCTTATAGGTAGGACATAAAAAGTAAAATCTCTTATTATCAAGACAACAGCTTGAAGCAGTGCCTCAAGGTTTTCTCCTCTCAAATGGAAAACGATAGTACCAGACAGTTTTAATACACAAACAGCATGTGGTATTTTAGACACGGTACTTGTGTACCTTTCATTCCTACAGAGCTGCTTTGACGCCTGAGGCCTTTATGGATGCCGCTTCTGAATGCTTGACTGCCCAAAATACTGCTGTAAAATATCACTTAATATCACTTGTAAAATATCACCGGGCTGCAAAATCACAATAAACAGTGCTTGAATATTTCTTCTTCATTTCCTGGCCAAACAAGTTTTTGCTCTTAATTATCTTTTCAGAAGTTTGATCCAGTGCTCTGTGGAAGACCAGCATCTTCTTAACGCTGACAGATTGAGTAATATTAAGACTGCTGGCTTATGTTTTGATTTTGCTAAAGTTGCCAAGCAGCGCTTTAATGGAAGGCAAATGAACTTCTAATACCTCAAACCATTTCCAATATACAGTATTAGACTCTTCAAAAAGCAGTGAAAAAGAGACTTGTATTAAACTGATAATCAATAGAAACCAGAGAGCACCTCACACTGTAGAGTACTGATATCTTACCAGCGCCTCATCTGTTTGTCTTCCTGACCTGTGAGCGCTCTGCTCCAAGCTGCAGGTACAAGACGTCCACGAATAGAATTTATTTGTTTCAATTTGGTTTCAAATAGACAACAGTGGTACATGTATGACATGTAAATCGTGGCACATGAAATGGAATCCTGTAACAAAGGGAAGTGTTTGATATGTATATTGTAAGTGTTTTTTTTACTGTAAGTAAGCTGTCCAATGTTGAAAGTGCATGCACAGCTGATGGGTGACATTATGGATAAAGTGATATGAGTTCTCTTTAGTTCAGTGAATACACTGTATTTAATCTGCAATGCTTGTATTTAATTGCTAGGCAAAAGCACAGAGATAGAGAGAGAGAGAGAGAGAGAGAGAGAGAGAGAGAGAGAGAGATAGGTTTGTAGTGGCATTTTGACACCCACACCACCCCTCACAGATAGACAGGCAGCAGAAAGCACTGATGAGAGATGGAAGTAACTGTTTATCCTTCCCTTTGTACATCAACCCAGCATCCGCTGATCAATAGCTACTCATGATGTCTGGCTTTCTTCCTATTTCTCTCCTCACCCTACCTCAGTCTTCTCATTATTTCTTCTGTTCCTCCCTCCAATCCTTCCACCTTTTCAGTTCTCCATTGGCCTTCCATTTCTTTCCATTCCCCATTTTCTCTTCATTTTCTTTGTCCTCTTTTCCATGGCTTTCTCATTCCTCCTCAACATCTTTTCTTTCCCCTTGTCCCTCTAACTGTTTTGTATTTACTATCAACCACTCTCCTCTCCTCTCCTCTCCTCTTCTGGCTGTCTCTCATCTCCTGCATGCACCACAGTAGCTGCCTCTAAGGTAATCAAACAGTGGGAGTTTTCACCACAGCAGATGCGCTGGATGGAAGGGAGTACGAGTGAAAGAGATTGAGGGTGAGCTGCGCACAGGTTGGATGCTTAGAGGACAAAGGACAACCCACACCTGTCTGTTTCATGGTAAAAACATGACAGAACAAAGCTTTGTCTAAACTAATATATTATTGTTAAATGTTTAAGGTGCCTCGTCCATAAATGATGCACTCTGGCCTAAAGATTCTTGTTGTATAAGTCCACCAGTCGGGCAATTATCAAAATCACTCCAGTAACAGTTACAGTTTTTTTTTCTCCCTCTTTTGCTGCATCTCATATCTTCACCAAGAGAACACAGCAAAATTGGCACAAATAACAGTACAAATGGTAATGTGACAGACATAATCGTCACTGTGTTCTGGGTGGTATGACAGGCTTAATTACCTCAGAGCCATGAGTCAAGTGTTTGCCATCCACGGCCTATTTGCATTCGGTCGCACAAAGATGACCGGGAATACACACAGATCTCGACACAGCTTTTCCCCTTCACATATCACCCGCCCTCCCCGTTATTGTCGTTACTGCTGCTGCTGCCCTGCTAATTAATTCAAGACTCCAGTAATAAAGTATATAAGCAGCAAAACATAATGCCAAAGCGCCAGGGACCCAACAGCATAATTACCCAACAGTTTAATTTGCTGGAGGTACATTGTAATTAACGCTCTGTGACTTGTGCAGCATCATCATCAGGTTAAATACTGGAAACTGGCTTTCGACAAGTTGTTAGTAAGATGAGAGAAGAGTTGTGATAGGGCCCAATGCAGGAAGTGTGAGAAACAAACAGGTGAAAAGCGTGTTATCTCCACACAGAAACCCCAGTGAGTCCGTGCATCTTGTACGAGAGAGGGAATTAAAAACGCTGCCTCTGTTTCCTCTGTTGACTTGATGTTTGAATTTTCTAGTTGCCCCATGTTGTCCGCTCTGTTCTCTGTGCGTGTATCGATTAATTATGATTGGGCCGGTGAGGGTGGGGGGGACTAGCTTTCATGTGCCCGCCCCCGCCCCCGTCGTCGTCTCCGAGGGAAGACATTTCAAACATCTACAAAACGACTGCCAGCTCGGCCTGGACGATAGGCAACTTTTATGAGGGAACAACACACACACACACACACACACAAAGATGAACCCACGAACACGCGCTACCTGTATAGTTTGGCGGTTGTAGACTTTCACTACGTGGAAGTTAAAACTGTAAATCCCTTTGCGCGGCGCGATGAAATTACTTCTCTCCTCGTCAAAATTCTTCCCAACGTTTACAAGAACCTGGAAGAAAGAAAGAAAGAAAGAAAGAAAGAAAGAAAGAAAGAAAACTTGATTGATTTCTCCGCCTTGTGTTTTTCACAGCAGCTCACTGCAAAGATCGCATGAAACATTTGAATGAAGGGCGTCAGTCCCAAATATTTTCATGAAACATGTGACTCCAAACAGACGCACATTGAACAAAGATGGAAAAAAAAATGTCATCATTGTTTGATTAATTTTGTAGAATGAAAACCGGTTCAGCCCAGGTGTGATCATATTACATTTTCTTTTCGGGAATAATTTCAGTGAGAATCTACCTGTTTTCTCTTTTTTTTTTTTTGAGCGTGTGGAGGAATAACTCTCTGCTTTTATCTCGGCTTTTTTCCACGACACAGCTCCCGAACTTCACGGGGAATGAAAAGGAATTTAATCAATCTTTCAAATGAAATTTTCAATTATGCATTTCTGCAGCCAAATGTGTGGTTTTATGGATGGAGGCGAACTACGGCGTGTAATTGAACGGCAGTTTGAGGGGGGATTAACCTTTAACGGCGGGCGGGTAGGACCTCGCCCTCTCGACCTGTCCTTACTAAATTATTTGGCGAGATGTCAGTTCCCATATCGCATATTGTCAGCTGAAAAAGTTGAAATATTCAGAAGCCTTACCTACCAGGCTTTTCTTTCCCAACCACTTTGGAAATGTATTATATATATATATATATATATATATATATATATATATATATATATATATATATATATATATATATATATAAAGACTCGTTCATTTCAGCTCCACTTTTTGGAGCAGCATCCCTCGCCTCATTGAACCTGGACTTTTGGTTTCACCGACTTTGTAGTCGTTCTACACACGTGCCCACATGTTGGGTTCATCATTTACAGCACGAACCCTGTATTCAGTGTTTGGAGTTTGTTCTGAGACACAGAAAAGGACTCAGGGAAACAATCCCGGGGACGATATTAAATGGTCTCCGCATAAAGAACAGCCCACTATAATGTTTCTGAAGCCTGTGCGTGCGTGTGTGTGTGTGTGTGTGTGTGTGTGTGTGGTATTTTACGCTTCTCTTCAGTAACAGGCAAGTTCTCCTCCACAGAGCAGGCTGTGTTCACGCCACACATTAATCACACACAACCACACGATCTTCAAACTTAAAGCTGACCGAAAGCAGCGGTAAACATACACCAGCACAGGGCTGGGATCCCGCTCCTACCCGATCAAAGTAGATCACCATGGTCCGGTTGCTCATCTCCGACGGCTCATGGTTGGTGTTCCGTACTGCGGAGAACGCCACCTTGGCGCTGCCGGAGCGCACGGAGATCCCGAGCGCCGTGCCCGTGGGGTCCGAGGTCGGGTTGGAGTCGCACACCACGAGGCACTTCCCCTCGAGGACGATCGGTTCCGTCTCGTTCTGAGCGCGAGCCGGACCGGCCGCCAGCCACACGGCGCCGAACAGGCACAAAGCCCACATACCGAACCGGGACCTTTACAGCGTGGGTCTGTTTCCACCACCTCCCCCCACTCCCTCCTTTTACGGATCAGGTAGGAAGAGTTTCCCGGCGTTCCCCCCGCAGAGGCTCGATCAGGCTTGTTCTGCAACTGGAAGACGCTCCGCTGTCTTGGAGTGAAACGGCCCCACGGCAAACTGCGTGTTCCCCACGAAGTCTCTCAGAGTGGGAGCCAGACGCTTTACTTTTACGTTTCTCTCCTTCCTCTCCTCTTCTCCAGAATCAGCAGATTGAGACCCGAGTTTCCCAGTTTGCACCTGTTCTTCTCCCTGTTTGGTTTTTGCGGGTTTTTTTTTTTTTTGGTTTTTTTTTGGACACTTCTCAGCAGTTTCCCGTCACTCGGAGACACGGTCACGGGCAGCTGTGGAGGGGCCGTGGACGAGTGACGAGGCACGAGAACACATAGCGCGCGGGAGGGAGCTCCGGCTGCTCTCTCTCTCGCGCGCGCCTGAATTATTGATAACGTGAGATATGAGAGTTTCAAACACAAAGGGCTCGAGAGGAAGATGCCCTGATCCTCCTCTTTTTTTCCCCTTTCCATAGACACCCCCCCACCCCCCCACAGACCCCTCCCACCTCCGTTAACGGAGACCTATCATCGGATTAGCGCGTGCGCGTCTTTGATATTTTCCAATCGCTGCGTGCGGACCGCCCCCCCCCCCCCCCTTCTCTAGCATCTCTCTCTCTCTCTCTCTCTCTCTCTCTCTCTTTCTCTCTCTCTCTCTGTATCTCTGTCTCTGTCTTACCTCCCAGACTACTATTACACATAGCCTATCAATCTATCTATCTATCTATCAATCTATCTATCTATCTATCTATCTATCTATCTATCTATCTATCTATCAATCTATCTATCTATCTATCAATCTATCTATAATCTATCCATCTATCTATCACCTAGATTTTTCTCCCTATATCTTACGAACTTGTTCTTTATTGTCCCCCCCCCATCTCTCCATCTTTCTATCCCTTTCCCCCTCTCACCCAAACACACACTGTCTTCTCAGCAGTTTACAGCAGTCCAGGAAGTAGGAGCCACATAAGATAAGCGCTCACACACACACACACACACACACACACACACACACACACACACACACACAGTCCACATTCACGGTGTAATCCACCGGTCAACGTCTTCATCGCCATTACCATCATTGTCATCATCACTGAACCAGAGGACTGCCTGGGAATATGAGTTGTTGCTCTGCGACCAGGAAGTCATTTTCGGTGTGGAGCTGAAACCTCTCGAGGATGTTTAAATACCTTCTGAAGTTATGTAAAACTAAAGTTTGCAGGAGGATTGAACAACAAACAAGTGCAAGCAGACATTGAACACACATGTTGGTCAAATAAATACCTGGGAGAGGGGGTGGGGGGTGTTTTCATGTTAATACTGATGCAGCAGTATGACGTCTACTGCCCAGCGTGGCTCAAACTCCAAAAAAGCTGGATCTTACACGTCCCATAGTGCAACTTGTCTGCCTGGTAAACACCCTCGTCTTTCAAACTTCACATCGACTCAGTGGAGTCAAACACTACAAGATGTATAATGTCCTTCATTCTGTATTGTCTTTTTTGTTTGTCGCTTTCCTCATCTTTCAGCTGCTTTTCTTCCTTTTCTCTCCCTTTCACTCCTGCTTCCCTCCCTCTCTACATCATTCTGTCTCTTCCCTCTGTCTCTTTACGGCTTTCTGTCTCTATTTATTTATTTTTTTGTCCTCTCCTCATCCTTACCTCTTCCACCCCTTCTCCCACTGTCTTTTTTTTTCTTCCTCTCTCTGTCTGTTTTCTTTCTCTCCCTCCCTCCCCTTCATCATTGCTTCAGTTTTTTCCTCCCTGTCTCTCCGTGTCTGTTTCTCTCTCCCAGGGGTTTCCTTCAGCCTTTAATACAAGCTGACAGTGAATGACAGGCCAAAAGGACTTCTCTCAGAAGCAGGACGCAGGGGACGAGCTACATCTACTCTCTGTCTCTACCCCCCCCCCCCCCCCCCCCTCTCTCTCTCTCTCTGTCATACATTAAAATATAGATGCTGTCACACAGTCAAATCTCAATTTTCCTTTCTTTCTCAGGATCACATTGCTCTCTTGCCAAACACTCTTTTGTGTGTGTTAGTTTCCTGAGGTTGTCACAATCACACGAGAGGAACAGAGCTCATTGTTTGTCAGGGTGACACTGGCCTTACTGCAGTTTAACTGGACTGACAGACAGCAGCAAGTTGCCATCACAACCACACCTACTTTGTCTTTGTGTGTCAGGGAGTGTGTATGTGTGTCCCTGCATGTGTTGGGTTTTGCTCAGCAGAGATTAAAGAGCGATCATGGATATCATATCCATTGCCTCTGGCCCGCGAGGACTGTCTTCTCTCCCGACTGCCTGTCTGTCCACCTGCCAGCCTAATTACCTATCTGTCTCTCTCGCTCAGCCGTCTCTCTGCCTGCCTGCTGGCCGATGATGCTCTCTAGCCTCAGACTCTGAGGCTGCGCAGTGCTGTCATGACATTTAGGAAGTGAGATCACCAAAGTTCATCTTTTTTGGGGTAAGAACAGAGAGAAAATAATCAAATCAAAGCTAATGTGAGGTGCAGGAAAAAAGACCCATTCTTCTAACAATAATTAAGGAGATAGCATCAGGGAATAAAACGCAACCAACAGCCAGTGTAAAGTGGAGAAAAATATGGCTTTAGTCAGTTGGCATATTGTCTGGAAAGAGTCCTATTGTCGTCACTGGACTAAAATGTGCAGTTTGGAAGCTGATTAGGTGTGAATGCTGAAAGGAACAAGTCTCGCTTTTTCTATTTACAGGCCTACTTCAGTCTAATGATTATTGTAAATAAAAGGGAGAAGGATACATGATATGGCATTACGTTTATTCTCTTTCTTCTACTATAGTTTTGACTAGCTTGTGTTGTTTGCAGCTTTTATTTCTAGGCAAAGATAAAATAGGTTTTAGCACATGTGCACTAGTTTCCTCAGTGTAACTGTCAAATTAGTTTTGATAGTATAGTACAAAAAATCGCCCATCAACAAATTGGCTTCTTTTGCATGTTGAACATTATGCATTATGTAATTATTCTACATGTCCCTGTGTCTCATTTCCTATGAGTGATGCAGAACTGACCCAAAGCATGTCTCTTAACTAAATTACTGAGAGAGCGGCCTCACTTTAAAATGAAGTGTGAAGCTATTAAAACTACAGATGTGGAGCTGAGAAACATAGCTCTCAACAACTATTCTCTCTTTCAAAGAAAAAAAGAGATGAAGACACGAGTCAGAGCCTGGGCAAAGACCAGACTTTAACCTCGGCTGGATGTGGACATGTTCAAGACAGCTGAAGGAGCACAACACCAACATCAATTTATGTCAGAAATCTATTAAGAAAGGTCTTTTTAAAAACTTGTTTGTTACTCTTTACTCAGTCAAGCAATTGAAAAACTATTTTAAAAAAATTAAAACAAACAACAATACATACAGATGCAGACACAGACACAGTTACATCAAACCTCCCACTGTGAGTTTCCAGTTCAAGACTAAAAGTCTGGCTGTTGCTCTTGCAATGTCTGGCTGGTCACATCGTCCCTACCTACTCTCCTGAAACAAAGTACTGAGCCTTCTGTACCCTGAGACAGATGTAAATCGTCAGTATAGGCTGATGAGCCTCACAACCACTCTCAGTGATTGGGACAGGCTGTTTGTTTTGGGTAGTCTACAAATACCTGCTGCCTCCCTGCCTGACCACTATAGTTTGTGAAAAAAGAAATTAATGTTACTCTATTTTTGCCTTGATGAGAAAAATATTTCCAGTCTACTTTTCAATGATGCAGCAAATTGTAGTTTTCCCCCCAGGTGCTGCCATGATCACTTTTACTGATCACTATATACAGAAGTTTTCTTGATGTAACCCATATTACTGTCACAACTGTGCACTGAAATTGAAATGTTAATATTCACCATGTTTTCAGAACCCTTTTGTGGATCTTAAGAATTTGGCCTATATATTTCAGCATTTCCAGTACTGTAAAGTTCCTGGAGTTTGCAGGACTGAATGATGTTGACAGGACATACAAAGGACTGTCTCAGCACAACATTCACTAAGACTGCAAGCGAGCTTGTATAAAGATTAGGGTTGAGGTTTTAGTGACAGGTATGTATAGCTACCTGAGGAGATGCTACTAATTCATCAAAAGTAGCTGTGCAGCAAATGATTACTTCTCTCTCTCTCTCTCATTATTTTTTATACTTTGTGCCCTGGCATAGTGACTGGTTTCAACAAAATTTGACTGCTGCGAAATAGTTGGTGTTGGAAGTAAGGCACTATAATGACTACTCTCAGCTGCTGACTGGACAGTGTGTTTACCCATTTAATTCACTCCTGTCCCCAGACAGACTGAAAACCATGTCACAATGATAATACTGTATATATGTATATGTATGTTGTGTGTCAGTAGTTACCAATTATTGACTATCAATAATTAATAAGGTATTAATATTAAATAATAACTCCAAAATTAATCAGAGTTATCCTCGGGGGCACCAGACTGTAAGGAAAAAAGATATATATATAAAAGAATATTGTAAAGCCTCTAATTTGTTACTGTTGATTTGGAACTTTGATTAATAATTAAATTTAATTATTACAATCAAAATGACCACATCAAGAGTAAGTCAAGTTGTTCACTCTTGGTTCCTTAAGCAGACACTCACGTCGCTGCTGTTGAGGAAGAGTGAAGTGGAGCAGTCTGCTGTGAGCAGGCCTGCAGGAGAGCTGTTGGTCCAGGCAGCAGTCTAATGCTAGCCCGGTGCTGGGGGCCTTGTTGCTCCTGGATGGAGGTCCAAGAGGAGGGGGGCTTGTTGCTTCTTGGAGAGCCAGGAGGAGAAGAGCTTCCAGGTAGCAGTTGTGCTGACCTGGTTCTGGAAGCCTTGTTGCTCCCATGGTGAGGGCCAGAGAGAAGAGAGAGAACAAAGGGGCACAGCTGGTTTTATTATCTGGTGACACCTTGGGTCACATGTCACCCAGTGGCCAACACTTACTGGTCAGTAAGGGTCTGTATGGGAGGTACTCATCAGGTGTGAAAAGTGGGGAATTGTGGGGAATGATTCTCACAGGGCCCTTCCTTTGTCTGTAGAACAAAGCAACATGTGGTCTATAATTCTAATAGTACTTTATTGAAATAATTTTGCTTTACAGAAAAGAGATAAAAGCAAAGCTGAAATCTTCACAAAGTCTGTATGAATTCACTTCCAAACTGACTGCAAACCACCAATCACAACAATTCTTTTGAATGAATTGATTTCAGCCCAGAATGTTGCAGTTATAAAGGTTGATATTAACAACAGATGGACCAAAAACAAATGATGGCAAAAATTACAAATATTTGTAGGTTTATAATTTGAAAACACCTTGTAAAATATATTTGTACAACAGCTTGAGAACCCAGGAAGCTTTGCCCATGGTCTTCAGCCAGATTCTTAGCTGTATCTGCTGTGTATTGATTTTATTAACGTCATTGTTGCAGTTAATAAGGTCCACCTTCACTACCTTTTTATGTATCATTATAATATAATGAAGTACATATTATGTACTTTTATTTCATATGTGAGAAATTCAATGAAAAACCAACTTGGTTGAGATCTGGTGACTTCAAAGGCCAGAGCATATGATGCACACCGTTTTCATACTAATCAGACCATCCAGTAATTATTCGTCCTGCTTCTCATTTTCAAGGTTTTTCCTTTAATTTGTCACCCATCTGTTTATAAATTTGAAAATCTGAACCAAAAATATTTAGTGTATTAAGATTAAAAATGACCTGTAATTTGCTACTTAAAGGCGTTAAGCTTAATAATAGACAAGGTCTAGAGAGAAAGTGTGAATAAAAATGAAAAACATACACTTTATACATACACAGTTTCACTCATGTACAAAGACACAAACACACACAACACACACACTGTGATTTTTCATCAGCTAAAAAGAGCATCTCAGAGGGGAAATCTCAGGTCCCTCAGTTTCCTGCAAAACAACACGCCCCCACATGCTCTCTCTCTCTCACACACACACACACACACACACAAAAAAATCTCACACAGAGAAAGTCTTGCAGAATGAAATGTGCACACACGCAGACACACAGACACCTACTCATGCACACCAAGCCAGGTAAACACAGAGGGATTCAGGTTAACTAGGCATCAGTGAGATGTGCTGTCTGCTGATCAGTGGCCTACCTCCTGAGACGTGTGTGTGTGTGTGTGTGTGTGTTCATGTGAGCATGCATCCTCATTGTGTCATACCATTGCCTGAGGTACAGTACGTTTGTTTTACATAGTACATTATATTAAAGAGATGGAAGCTGGAGTGGAAAACTAATGCCCTCTGCTTTCTGACTGTCTCTTTTTTTTCATTGGGGAGCTTGATCTCTGCTCTACATTTGCTTGTCACACATCTCTCAGAACTAGGGTTGACTAAACACAAAGAGAAAAGCAAAGAGGCAGAGGATGCAGTTGACCACTGAGACTTTACGCAGCGGGCTTTATAGGAGCCGTTGACAGAGCAGGCACGGAGGAAGTCTGCAAAATGATGTCTGGTCCCAGTTATTCCACAACCCGATGCCCACCGACCTAGCTCTCAATATGTGTGCTCTGCCTAATCAGAGGGGAGGCTGAGATAGTTGTGTGAGCAAGCAAGGGCAAAATCACAAATATTTCATCCATAAAACTTTAAATTTTTAAATAGAGCATGCTGCAGCCAGAATATTTATGCCTTGAACTCAGGTGAGCCGAACTATCTGGATCAAGCCAGGCAGGGAACAAGGTGTAAACCCCTGAATAAAGCTGGAGCTGATTTAGGTTAGGAGGTGTTACATACAGAACCATGCAAAGTGCAGGATATTTCGCTAAAGGTCTGACATGTTCTGGAGCTTTTGACTGTATCACGCAGTCTTCATCAGCTGATTGATTCTGCATTAATGATGTCACAAACATCTCAAATGTGTCATAGACATCCTTGATAAGCTACACATATAAATGCACACATGCAGCCCAGACCACAAGTAGCTGGACAGCTATACATTTTTGTTCTTCTGAGGCTCTGAGCTTCAGCACATTCAAAGTGAAATAAAATGATGGAAGATGCAACGTGACATGTCTCAGCTCTAATTTGAGTAGGTTTACATCGGTAAGGAAACTGTGTTGGAGATAAAAACCTTTTTAAACTCTTACGCCCCATCGGCCCGTGGACGTGCCCATGTTGAAGGCTCTGAATGTGTTTTTAACAGGATCTGCATAAGTGCATGATTAAATTTTTTCCATTATAGGCATGCTATACCTCGTTAGATTGGTTAGATCTCTAGACTTAATTTTGCACCTACGATAAGCAGATCAATATTATTAATACTTTACATCATGGTGTAGATACCAGACATAAAAGACAGGGGGGTGATTCTCTACCTGTTCAAGGGTCCAGAAGCCGTATTCTCTGTCCAGTCCTCCATTATTTATAATCCATTGGTCCACAAGGGTCCACAGGTCACAAAATAAAAGTGTTTTTCCATAAAAGTATTCCGAGTTATGAATATCGTCAGAGAAGTCCATAACAGATTACAGAGCGATTGTTTATTCCCGCTGCATCATAGGGGGCGCGTTTGTTCGGTAGCTCTCTGTGAACACACTGGGAGCCTCCCTGTAAAAATCAGATGTCACTCCACAAGCACCAGGTGAAGACACCAAGCGTAACTGAATGCGATGATACAATTCTTTGTGTCAGAGAAAACACTGCTATTGGTTACTGCCTTTTGAAACAGGACCAAACAAGGGAAGATGGGTTCTTCCAAGGCAATCGTAATGGCCCCTGAGAGGGGACAGAGCTTCAGTTTGTGTTCTACTGTTTCTTTTTAAAGAGTTAAAGCACATTTCCCCACAGTTTTTCTTTTAGAGAGGTTTATGAGCACCTGTGAAAAGATTAACTAAAAATCCCACTGAAACCATAATATTAGGCCCAGAAGCCTGAAATCTGAAAACTGAGTTTCTGATAAGATGTAGAAGCAACGCAATGCTTCCCATAGTTCTTATATAAAGTATATCCCAGTTATTGTCATCAAATATAACTTTTTTTCAGGCGAGGATAAAAAAATACAATACATTAGCTGATGTAGTTTAGGTTGGGTTGGAGTCACATGCAGGACAAGCACACTTTCAGAAACTGGAAGATGTTACCTTTCGAATGATGTCTCATTAATGTTTAGCTTTACAGTTCTTCTGTTATAAAACAATATATTTACATAGGCAAATGTGTGGAATTAGGTTAAAAACAGTCCCCAAAGTTTGTACATGTCATCATCATATTTAACTGTCTGAAGTCTTCTACCGATAGGCGTCAACAGAGGTTTTGTATCTTGCCTGGTGATGTTCTCCCAGGTCTTCAGTGCAACCACCTTCAGCTCTTGCTTGTTATGGAGTCTCTTTGCCTTTAGTCTGGCCTTCAGCAAGTGGAACACAGCTCAGTCGGAAAGAGATCAAGTGACTGATATTCCACCTCTTGACCCTGAAAAGCTCTTTGATTTCTCTGCAAGGATGGTTGTCCTGTTGAATGATGAAGTGTTGTCCAGTGAGTTTTGATGCATTTGAATCTGAGCTGACAGGAATTTTATCTCTGCATTCCATCAGCAGTGAAATCATCAGCACCAGGTTTGCATCTTAAGGTGAATCCCTCTCTGGTCATGAAGTCATCTCTTGATCGCTGATGAGGAAACATGTACACCTACACCCTGGAGAGCATTATTGACCTGCTGTGCAGTCATTGAGAGGTTTTTCTTCACCATGAAAATGGTTTTCCTCTCATCCACCAGACTTGTGCTCCTCTGTTTGCCATTTTCTAGTTCTCCTGTGCTCCTGTGTTTTCCTGTGCTCGTCTGCTGACATCGCTCTGATAGCTGAGATTCATTATTATCCTCAATGGTCTGGTCACCTCCTTTCTCCTCATATTGACAGACAGCTCAACCTGCATCCTAATGGCAACTCTCAATCAACTCTGAGATGCATATGAGACCTTTTAAGCATGAACTACCACTGAAATGACTGCCCTCCAAGAAATATTCAGTAGTGCCCATTTACTCTTGAGCCCTTAACCCTTGTGGTAACAGAACTACATCTTCCACGCAGTTCTTCCACAAAAAATGTGTAACAGTTCAATCACTTACATTCTCGACAGCACATTTTGTGATTATAGCATTTTTCAAATTATTCTTGTTTGTAGAAAGTGAGACAATCGGTGTATCTTTAGTCTCCGTGTTTGGCTACTAGTGGGAGTACAGTGGAAGAAAAAACTTTAAAGGAAAGAGGTAAGAGAACATTTCAGAGCAGTTACAAATGACAAATACCATATCTGACAGTAAAAGGTTAAAAGTGAAGTATAGCATTGGGCAGTTTTAATCTTGCTGCGGCCTCATTCCTGGTGTTGACCCTGTTGAAACACACTATGCAGCATTGTTGTTTTTTCCCCTGTTTTTATTGATGTATCAGCATCATGATGTTCTGATGAAGCAGGCTGGCTTAAAGCTAATAGCTTATTTAATATACAGTTGTCCTGGCACAAGATTAATTAACATATGCTGCGGCTATTTATAGGCTTATTTTTGAAGTGGAGCTGCCATTAAGTGAATTATTGTCTGTCACCACATCCAGCACTTCTGTTGAAATAATCAAATCAGATATGGAAAGTGCAGCCTGTAATCTCATTTTCTAAACCTGATTACATTTTGTTGACAGGACATTGGTGGGTCTGATGGTTGCCGGGCGTGACAGCCGAGTGCACGGCAAGGTTGTCATCCTATTTAAAAAAGCTCATGTGTGCAGAGTAATTTTCAACAACATTAGATCTACTAAAAAAACAAAAAAAAACATTTACAGTTACAAACTAAAGTTACAAATTAGGTTTTTTATTTTCATCGCTGCTTCTGATAACATTGTACTCGCCAAAAGTAATTGAAGCATGGTGACACCACTAAAAATTGATAAATAGAATTTTTATGTGAAATGTGAATTTCCCCACTGTGGGACTAATAAAGGCTATCTTATCTTATCTTATCTTATAGAAGTTTTTGTATATATACACCTTTACATACACTGTATGTGTCTCAAAGGAGCCACATGATCTTCTTCCAATCAAAATGAAAACTGTTCAAACCAGAAACTAGTGAAGAATAAATACAACACTTCTATTTCTATTTCATTTTGTTTAATTTTGTTTATTAATGTAATTTATTTTGAAAATTTAGGGTTATCTAAATAAATAGTGGTCGGTAAGAAGAACTAGTAATTTTAAGTTTGATGAACCAAACATTAAAATTTGATTTAAAAAAAAAAACAGTATTACTTCTTTAACTGAGCTGATACGACTTGCTGGTCAAAACGATGAATAAACTCAGTCTTGCGTTATTTCTGAGTTCTGTGTGGTCAGAGCTTTGGTCGGTCATTTGTCACATTAGAGCGTGAATGTGATTAGACAAGCTCGGTGTCCCAGCTCGCTGTCTAAAAAAACACTGCAGTACTCACATCAGGAACATAGTGTTTTTGCTTTCTGTTTAATCATATACGTTCTTAACGAAATGCAAAATCAAGAGTTTATTAAATGAAATCCCAAAGAGGGGGAAACATTTCACAGCCTTTATTTTAAGAACTATTGACAGTATGAGTAACAAATATGCTGCTCGGCTTTACAAGAGCACGGGGAGAGAAACCTGCAGGCTGCAGTACAGGTATTAGGGGCGGGTATAGATGATTAGGAAAATCATCAAACCAGATGAAAACTGGCATTTGCTTGTATGTTTTGTTTTTTGTTTTTTGTTTTACAACTGAGACTTTAGCACATGAAATAGTGGGTCAGGGGTTTCTTGTGAGTTTTGTGTTTTTGGTCATACAGGTTGCAATTGTAGTATGATGTTAGGGTATAGCTGGAAAATGTATTTTATTTCGCATGCTGTAGCTGTGCTCCTTCTTACCAAGGAGAGAGCATTCAGCAGGAACAAGCAACAAACTCTCTGGGAAGTCTGCCATCAATATTACATGATATCCATCTACAATCAACAACAAAGTAAACCCACTCAGAGCAGGCATATTTAATATCTGGAACCCCTGAGTGCATATGTTTTTTTTCTGTGTGTTTAAATGAAAAGTCAAGCCCAGGTTTCAGGGTCTGATTTGGATGTTGGAGGGAAAAACTTGAGAAGGTAGAAAAGAGGGGGCATAATTAAGGGAGGAGTCAAAGGAGAGGAGTGGTAGCCAGTGAATAAACTCACACACCCACTATCATGCTTCCTTTACAGGGTTAATCTGTCCTGAGTATCTGTAGGAGGGTTCAATCATATGAAAAAAAAAACATACAGAACAAATAAGCAGGTCTCTTCAGTATTAATCAGCCTCTCATAGTTTCACAGTTATATATGGGTTATTTTAAATAATAACAAACCGATACTCTACATTATCTATATTATAATATCTTTCATATTTATTTGGTTTTGATTTTGTTTTCATATTCTTTCCTTTTTCAATCTGTCACAACCTTTTTGTAGTTGCAGTGCAACCAAACTTAGGCCTCATCTACTTTACAATAAATATAAAGAGCAAATGTTTATTCTTTCAAATGTATTTATTAACATCCATGTGATAAACTGAAGCTGGTCTCAAAGCTGATAGTCCTCCTGTGCCTGACAATCAGATCTGCCACTTTATGAGCCTCCTCATTCAGATGAGCCTGTGATGCCTCCTTCATAAGGCTCCACGAGTCGTCCTTCACAGATGTTGTAGGAATCCTCTGGTTGGTCCTGGGTGTACATGTGGTTTGATCAACTCACTAACTCTAACTCACTAACTTTTAGTCATTTTTCACATGAAACAACAAACAGTTCTTGGTTCCAGCTTTCGATTTGTTGGATTTTTTTTTTCTTTCTATGTCTGTGTCAGTTCTAAACTGAATAATTTTGGGATTTGGATATTTGGTATGTGAGCACTTTGATATTGAGGAAACTCTGGGCTCTGGGTAAGTCTGGCAGGAAGTTTTTCATTTTTTCTTATATTTTGCATCAGATACATTAAATAAGGCTCTGCATACTCCCTCCACCCCTGGTGACTTGTAGGATTAAATAACAAAGCAAAGATAGCTGTGATTGTAGTGTCAGAGAAATGACATTAGTCACAGTCTGGCTTTGACCTTTTTTCTTTTTCTCTCATTCACACTCATTCCCCAAGTGCATACAAAAACTCAATTTCCCACAGTTCTAAGGGTACAACCCCTCTGTCATGTTAATAGACTGAAATAACCTGATAGTAGTGGTGGTATATTAAGAGAAACGTTCACCTTGACCATCCTCTCTCACACCTATCTGATTAGCTGTCATCGCCCCTCTCTCTCTCTGTCTTTATCTCTTCTCAGTCTCAGTCAGTTTCTCACTTCATGTCCTTCTTTCTCTGCAGAGAATCATTCTCTAAATTTCTCTCACTTTCTCTTTTGAAATTTTCTGCAGGCCTCTTACTTTACCTGAATGTCATTCTCTCTTCACGAGTGCCAATCTCCTCCTAAGAATCTGAATAAATGTAGACACACACACACACACACACAGAACATGAGGGAGGTTACAGAGAGGAGGAGAATGAAGGAAATGAATCAAAACTAGGTGGGAAGGGATGTAGGAAGAGGAAGAATAATTTAGAATACTCACAGTAGAGATCTGTTGTGGGGCTTTTATTTTTATGGCCTGATGCACATGGCTCCCCAGTGTTGTGCTTGCATGTACTGTACATGTGTGTGTGTGTGTGTGTGTGTGTGTGTGCATTTACTGTATATGTCTCCTGTGTACACACTCAGCCTTGTGAACAGCAATAAACCTCCTTAGATTAACAGCCAAAGAATTAACCTTCACTCGATGTGGTCCCACCCACATGCACACACACACACACACACACACACACACACGGTGCATAAATACAAGACTCCATGCATATAAACTGCCTCCTGCAGCAGTGTCTGATGTGTATACTGGGTATACAAGTGTGTGTAAAGTACATCTTGTTACATCCAGTGTTGGTGTGGGTGAGTGTGTGTGACAATGTCATTGTGATATCTCTTCTTTCATTTTGAGTGTAGGGATATAGAGTATATCGTTGTGTTTTGTGCAGGTTCTATTTTTTGCTTTCTGTGTGTGTGCGTGTGTGTGTGACTGTGTGTGTGTGTGTGTGTGTGTGTGTGTGTGTGTGTGTGTGTGTGAGTGTGTGTGTGTGTGTGAGTGTGTGTGGTCTGTGTAAGGTGTATGTAATAAAGGTTTTCATTTGGTTATGGGGCTTCAGAAGGGCCGTCCAGAGAAGCCTTAGATTGGATCTGCTGTGTGTCCGAGGAGAATGGGAAATAACATCAGCTGTCAGGAGAGGAAAGGTGAAAAATAACCTGTCATCACTTCTCTCTCTCCCTCTCTCTCTCTCTCTCTCTCTCTCTCTCTCTCTCTCTCGCTTATCCTCTTCTTTTGGACTGTCCTCTCTCTCACCTTTGTTGCTTTTCCTCGTACTTGCTCATCTCACACTCACGCACTCATAGCTTTTATTGCTTGTTTTTTACTCTCTCTTGTTGCACACTGATCTTCCATCTGGAAGCTTATCAGTGTCAAAACTGAGGAGACAGCACAGACACATGTTTAGATCTGAGTGAGGGGAAGAAACACATTTGTGAGTTTTGAACTAGTTTCAAGAGCAACATCCTAATGATTTAATTGGCCCAAATTTCCCGTTAACAGGCTTCAATGGGAAACACTAATGTGTGGTCATTAAAGAGTAAGTACACCCTGGAATTCAGGAGGAACCCCGCCTCCCAGAATATTTTAAAAATGCAACAGGGGTTGGAGGGGGTGTAAATGACTAAACTTTCTATACTTTCCGGATCCTTGAGTATGCAAGGGTTTGTGAGGGTCTCTGTAGTGTACATTTTCATCCTTGTAGGGTGTACGCGAGGCCCACAGTGTACCCACCAATTACTTATGGCCACAGTGCTACAAGGGTACTAACTGCGGATGAGCTGGAAAACAAACAT
Organism: Trachinotus anak; assembly: GCF_046630095.1. Classification (NCBI taxonomy): domain Eukaryota; kingdom Metazoa; phylum Chordata; class Actinopteri; order Carangiformes; family Carangidae; genus Trachinotus; species Trachinotus anak. The sequence goes on along the minus strand of NW_027273853.1, from coordinate 21,697,491 downwards.
AGACGCTGAGTTTGAAGAGAGGCTGCGTGAGGAGCTGTGCCGCTACCCTTCCCTCTACAATTAATCTTTTAAAGAAGTACAGCAGACAAGTCGCCATTTTGATTTGATTCATGCACATACAGAATACATAAATTACAGTCTACTGCACGTGTATTTATACTCTAAGCAGAGTATAATTATACAGGTACAAATGAGGCCTAATAAGCAGGTGGTGTGGGGACACAGTGAGCACTGTAGCTGCAGTTACACACCTTTTTTCATTCTGATCCAGATCATTACGATCAAAGATTTCAGTTCATCTGTTTAACTGTGTAACATTTGAACCATATTCCCAGTTTTCAAAAATGGGACCAACAGATTCTTTGGGTCAAGCCAAGTTCAGTGAACCCTATGACATCATTTTCCGCCTGACTGGATTTTACGGAAGTGTTTTTTTGCTACTCCTTCACTAAAATTGGCACCTATGATCTTCAGACCAAGCCTCACAAAAGGTATCTCATGGATTTTTGATTTTCAAAGGTGTTCGTTTGTCACGAACAATCACAAATTGTGGCAAAACCACCAAACAGGAGGTGATGTGAAATCTCATAAACGCTTTTGTGTTTGAAAACTAAACTTCGTGCATGGACTCAGGACGTGGTCAGCAGGTAGCTCAAGAAATCTGGTGTCCTTTGACCTCTTGGGGGCGCTGCAATAAGAAAAAGTACAATTTCACTTATAACTATTTATGTGTTTGCCTTAAAATCCAGATTCTTGGTAATATCATAGAGGGACACAAGGTTGAGACACGGTAAATTGTCAGGTCAACCTAACACCTGTTATTGGGAATCATGAGATGTTTCAGAGCGACACAGACACAGAGCATCGCCGTAACCATGGTAACTCACTCACACACCTGTCTGCGAAAGGAGAGGCAGAGACACTGCTGCCAGAAAAGCCGCTGACCTGTGAGCAGCATACACGGTAATAAATGACATTAACAGATTTGTGGATATTTCTCACTTTCCCCCAAAGGTCGGAATAAGTCACTGTTGCACTGTGCTGCTGTTGCGCTGTGCTGCTGTTGCACTGTGCTGCTCTGTCTTGTCTGCCTGTGCGCTGTCAGTGTCCTCTTCCTGCACAGCATGACATTTGTTTTTCATGCTGCGCACCACCTATGCTGGACTCCAATTTAGATGCAAATGGAGCTTTTTGTATGATGATGACAAGCCTGAAAATTAAGCTCATGTCCCTGCTGGGACTGAGGCCTGGGACTCAAGCTCAGGTAAACCTGTGCATTCAGGTGCCACTAGAAGTCAGAAACATATCAAGCTCATTGTTAATATTGGTTTGAGTGTAAATCCGAGAAATCACCTCGAACATCTCTGTGGAGTGTAGAGAATTACTCATCTATGCTATTAGGTTTACTTGGAGATTTAAAAGATATGATGATATGATACTGAAGGAGACGGGACTCAGCTCCAGCTGGGTGCGATTTGGCTCGGAGCTCATGGGCTCCGGCTCAATTTAACCCATAGATTTAGGCACAAAAACTGCTAAGCTAAGGTTAATGATGATGATTTGGATTAAAAGTATATTTTTGTCATGGGAATGGTTAAAAGAAGAACTACTTGGTTAAGGGAAAGATTGCTTATGTTGTAAAACTGTAAAACAGTCAAAGATTGTTGATAGGAAACAATATATTCTAATAGCCATCTCCTGTGTCCAGTGCAGTAATGAAACACTACCCTTCAGCCTGTCCATGAAAAAGGCTTTTTGTGTCTTTAATTATGAAGATACTGAGTCAGAAACTGACTCCGTCCTTACATTGTGTAAAAACCTTGATTTTCAGACTGATCCCTTTTCAAACATATTTTAAACTTTCCGGTAGTTTTGTTATTAATGAACTTTTATAGGTTATGTTCTCAGCCAAAATCTGTCTTCACTCCCCATGTATTTCTCCTCTCTCACTTGATTTCACACATTGTCATAAGCCATTTTTGAAGAACAGAATGAGCCAAAACCCAAAGCCCTGCAAATCTGTTCTTGTGCGTATAAGAAAAGGACATGTTAGTGCTGTCATAAAGATTGAAAGATGTTTATTAAAGGTGAGAGGGTGAAAGCGTAGAAGACTGTGCATCTGTTAGAATGACAGTTGGAAGGCAGAAGAAAATGGGACTTGTGAGACGAGTGTGAGAGTGGGAGTGATGGTGGTAAAATGAAAGAAAAAACGTGGGTGAGGTGAGAAACACTAAGATATACTGTGTATAGCAGTAAGATAGGTGCAGCTTTAATAAAAAGGGTGGAAGAACTGTTTCCTGATTCCAAATGAGAGAAGAAAGCCAACTGTGTGTGAACAGAATATCTAGTAGCATATGAAATATATGACATGAAGACCTTTGACAGATGGACTGATGGACTGATTGGCTGTCCAGTGAACACACAAGTCAGGCTGATGAGGAGCGCTCCAAAACTTGTACTTAACTCTTGCAACACACACAGTTGTTGTCAGAAAAGCTCCTGTTCACGCAAATGATCTATCCCTGCTAGCTGTGTTCAATAATGAGAATTTTCTACTAGTCCTAGAAGAAGTGTGAAGTGGGCAGCCACCGAGAAAAACAGCTACAACAAAAATAGACTGACTCCTTTGCCATAAGCTGCTGAAAAGAGCGATTCAAATAGATTTAAATGGGAGGTGTAAAGTGGGCAGTCAGTGAAAACACTGTTGTGTTCACAAGAGGAAGCCAGACATGATGGAGAACATTTGGTCACAGTACACCCTGAAGAAAACCCGTCACCGTGGCCAACGAGGAATAGTGGATGCTCACTTTTCTCAGGCAAGTGTGAATCTGCCCTGAAGAAAGCAGGTGATGCCTTCACTTCTAACAAGGTGAGTGGAACACAAGACTGTTTTGCATCTCTGTTTATCTAAATGAGAATCTCAGGTCACAGTCTCCGTGTGTGTGTGTGTGTGTCTGTGTGTGTCTCTGTGTGGTTTCCTTGTGTTCATTTTGTGTGTGCTTGTTTTAATGTTTGTTTGCAAGTGAGCAAATATCAGAGAGGCATAAGGTTTTGTGTTGATTCTGAAGATCAATGGTTGAACTCTCTCAGGAAGAAGAAAAGGCCAATCTTCTACTGTAATAACCCTCTTACACCTGTGTGTGCGTGTGTGCGCGTGTGTGCATGTATGTGTGTGTGTGTATGTGCTAAGGAGAAAAAAAGTTATATAAAACATACAAACCATAATTCTTAGCTCTTGGCTCTCTTGCATTTTATATTGGATTCTGTAATGTTTTGTCCTTCACCCAGTGTCACTTCTACATTATGCAATTATCATTATGCAATTTAAAAAAAAACATATTCCAAAAGCAAATGAAGGTGAGGTATGAATGTCTTGGTCCTAACTGAGGTGGTTGGAAATTCATTAGTAAATTATTTAGTGCTCTTCAACACATTTTATGAGCCCAGGGGTAACACATTTCACTCAAACACCATGTAGAGATGCAGCTGAAATAAGAAAGTTAGACATGCAGCAATACTGGATGCAGCAGCAACAAAACAAAGCCCTAGACAACCATAACCTTCCATGAGCATTCATTTGGCTTCTCAAATATATGTTTACTTAAGGGGCCATTGCACTGAACCATTTTGGGCTATTTGACACATAAGTTGACAAATGTGGAAAAAGCAGTGGTCATCAATCTAAGAGAGTGGTCCTAAGCAACTGAAGGCAGCCTGCAACAGTGTCTGAAATTTAGGAGCACATTCTCACCGTGTAACTGCTGCTACCACCCATGTTGACAAACCAACCAATCAGAATACAACATGAAATGATAAAGAATGCACCAGGGAAAAAACACACATGCATACATACCACACATAGCAGGCAAAATGAAAAAAAGTTGTTCTGGTGGGAAAAAAAAGAAAACCTTGCAGAGTTTTGACAGCAAAGTTAGCACAGGTGAATGATACAAGCTTAAGGCATGTCTCAGCTCTCATATACTGTTTGTTATAGCATTACAATTCACCACACAGTCAGCTGGTGGAGAGCAAAACAGAGCTAATAGGACAGTGAATATTAAACCTATGTCCATCATTGGGTTCACAGCTTGTTTAGTTATTGCAGGTTTAACACTAGTTAACAATTAATCTACATTACAGCAATAATCTCTGCACGCATCCAGAAATAATATCTACAGGCTACGGAGCACTGCGTGTACTGATTCTGATACAGGAAGAAATCCGATGGAGGCGTCAGTACTCTATGGCATACAGGTAGCAGTTCACTATGTACACAAAGTGCTGTGGTCGCTAGTATGTACAGCAGAGCAGCACTGAGTGCATAAAGCTACAGTAAGCCCCAGGGGGAAAACGTTTAAAACAGTAAAACCCCAACTGCAGTGCTTAAATTGAGCTAAACTTTGTCACACAGAGTTTCAGGCTGTGGCTATTTCCAGGAAGCAGTACTTACCAGTGCAGTACATCCCAAACACAGCAAAGTCTCAGTAAAAAGGTTTTCCTTTTTTGCCACCATTTGTGTGGTTGTTCACCCAATCCTGCAGTTCAAGTGTAACTGCAAAGCCCATCAAAGCTAGTGGAGTTACATGGTGATATGACAGGAAACTATTATTACAAAATGTAATATTAGCAATCAAATAAAGTGACATAAACGTCTGTTGATGGGAGAGTATTTTTTTATGCCTCTGTGCCTGCAACAGCCACAGCATTATGTATTCAGGATGTGCATTCTTCCATCCCTCCATCTGTCTGTCTTTCCCATTCTTGTTAACGCGATATCTCAGTAACACCTTAACAGAACCTCTTCAAATTTGGCATAAACATTCATTAGGACTCAAGGATAAACTAATTAGATTTTGGTGGTCAAAGGTCAAGGCCACTGTTACCTCACAAAACACATTTTTGGACTTAACTCATGAACTTATACACTGATTATGACACAATTTAACTCAAATGTCTATGTCTGTGACATCATAACATTCTGTAAAAACACTTCTGGCCATTATTCAATGCTGCAACTCCGGAAGGGAAGAGTTCGACCATATTTTCTGTAATGTGGCTGGTTGGAGGAGGCATATAACCATGAGGCCGTAATTCTAGTTATCATCTCTTTTTTGTGATAACATAATCTTGGACACTCAATAATGACATTACTGATGGTGAAAATGTGTCTGCAAACATAAATTAAGTTTAAAAAAAAAGAAAAATAAAAGGTAGTCTTAAACTCCTTCACTGCAGGTATCTATAACTAGAAGGCGCAGCAGTGTACAGAGTGGCTCAGCACACTAATTAACACTCCCAGCGTGTGCGTGTGTCTATGTGTGTGTCTGTATTTCAGTCTGTTAGTGTGTTAAATGCACCTGCTGGATTATGAAGATGAAAACTTAAGTTTGCTTCTCACACCTCCAATTAATTTAAATATATGCAGAGAGGAGAGCCTGACTGGCCCTTTCACTTTAACCACACATTAAGGTAGAGATGAAAATTGAGATAAAGACAGCGAGAGAGAGTGGGAGAAACTGATGAAGGAGTGATGCAGGAGTTAGGAGTAAGACAGACAGAAGGATAAAGATGTGGAAAGAGGAGTAAAAAGCCAAAAGACATTATTGGCATTGATACTGAAAGAAAAAAAAACAAAGTAGCTCTGGTCTTATAATGTGGGTTATTTACAATTTGACAACAAAAGTTATTTAGTTGTTTATTTAGGTTTATATTGTTCTTTTTAATTATATTTTGAAAATGACCATGTTTTTCATGGTCATAATATTTGTTGTATGAAAATTCCACATTTTTTTCATTTGGAATGAAAACAATGTTTAGATTTCATACATTTTTCATTGTTGTCAGATAATTCATTACATAATGATGATCACCACTGAGAGAGAGAGAGAGAGAGAGAGAGAGCGAGAGGTCACAAAGGTCCACAGTCAGACTGTATTTCATCAAATATTGTACCATTTCACTCTTCTAGATTTATCTGACCGAGGCTACTGACCACTTTTCAGATTAGGATGTTTTTTATACAAACACACACACACACACACACACACACACACACACACACACATACACATACATATATATATATATATATATATATGTAGAATTTACTCAAAAGAAAAATGTAAAACAGGACAAGATGCCTTACGTTAGAATATGTAGCACGACAAGCAATTTTTTGTATTTTTTATCACAAGGAAAACAGGGAGCAAAAGCATGAGACGGAAAGGCACTTTGTTTGCTTGTTATTTTTGCTTGCAGGTAATTTGGGGATTCCCCTGCACCGCTGGGAAGAAGAAGAGTAAGAAACCACCTAAAAATGGAAGAGATGAAGAGAGACTTTTTCCTTTTTTTTTTTTTTCTTTTCAGGGTCGCAGTGAGGCTGGATCTGTCCCAGTATAAAGTGGGTGGATGGCAGCAGAAATAAGCCAGACAGGTCACATGGCCATTAACAGTGATAACACACAATATACACAGACAAACACAGTGACATCTGTAGGCAACTCCAGTCCAACTCACTCATATGTTTGTAAAATTTGGAAGTAAACTCATGTAAACACATTGTGGACATGTGAAATCTACACAGATAAAAAAAAAAAAAAAACCTGAGACTACAGATAAAACCAGCACAACCAGAGATAATCACTGAGCTGCTGTGACAAACACTCCGTCTGAAAAACGCAGAGGGGCGGGGGGAGATCGTGGGGAACGGGTGGGGAGGACAGCTAAGAGCTCAGAAGACAGAGGCCAGTGAAAAGCAGAGCTATTTAAAACACAGTGAAGAGAGGAGAGGCCCAGTTTGACTAGCACTTACCTACAGGTCACATGCTGTTAATGGAAAAGATGGAGCCATGGCATGGGTAGTGCTAGTGGATTTTTTTACATAGCTCTGATACAGCAAGTGTACTGCATGTGAGGAAAAATTGCTGGATAAATTTATTTAAAACGCACACACACACACACACACACACACACACACACACTTGTCTTACTATGTCCTTGGGTACCCGTCATTGACATAATGTATTTCATAGCCCTTTACCCAAACCTTAACCATCAAAACTAAATCTCTAATCCTAAAACAAAATCTTAACCCTAAAAAAGGGAAGTAGACAAAGACTGAAAAAGAAGGGCTATGACCAGGCAAGGACGAAGAGCCAGATCAACATCAGTGAGGCTTTACAATGGTGGAGACCACATGGTCTGACTGGGAAAAACTTCAGCCCTGGACTTATCCACTGTGTCCGGCCTGCACCCTGAGTGACAGGCACATAGAGAAGGCCAGGACAGAGACTCTGGGGGCAGGTAAAAACCTTAAAAACCTAATGGATGTTATGATGGTCTACCAGCTCACTTGGGTTCAGTTTGAAAGCTTCAAAAGGATTTAGCTGACGGAGTTCTCTTTAAGGCGAGAAACTCAACATTTTAAACTGAAAATGGGTTTAGATACACAAAGCTCACATGAAAGATGTTGATAAAGGAGACAAATAAAATTATTTTTGCTTTAGTTTGCCCTTACACTAGTAGCATGGAAGTGGAAGCAAAATCTCCCCTTATATCTGATCTAAGAACAGCGGCCTGTCCCATAAAGGATCCAATTTTGCCTATTTGCCTGCATTCATCTTGTAATTTACAGCCCTCTTGTGGTCGCAATGGGCTATTGTCTCTGGAAGCTAGGTTAACTACCAACTGATGCATCGATCAGGCCGGGGCTTGTTAAGCAGAAGGGGAGGACATCATTTTTCAGAGGCTTGCGCATTGTGGATGATCCTGGGATCTGTGACAGGTGACTAGCTATAGCCAGAGTGTATTTGTGAAGCTTGACTAAGCTTTCACCGTTCTGAGATCAGTTGTGATATTGCACGTATTAGTTTTCACGTGCACAGATGTGTGTGGGAACAGTATGTACTTGCAAATTAGAAAATTACTTCAACAGTCTTTTATTCCTAAGTGTTAAGGAGCAGTAGTAGCAAGTAAACGCGTAAATTACTCTGTGATTTATGTATCACAGTGCAGCAAGATGCAGGAGAGAGGCTTTCAGCACAGGATAGACAGACAGAATTTAAGAGGGATTTGCTGAATATACCTTTTAGTCTGGTTCATTTCTCATGTTGGTGGGGTTGGTTCTTCAGCTCTGCTTTCCCATCTGTAAAAGTCACTGTCCTGCCACTGCCTTACACACTAATAACATCTAATTAGCTTAGACAGAGAAACACACCAGTGTCACAAGATTTAATCAAAACGTTGCAGCTGTTTTGCCATTAGGGTTGTTGTGCTTTACCAAAAAGGTTACAGAGGCAGTCCATTAGCAGGATGCGTCACTGCAGCGCCCCGGTCACAGCCTCCTTTTGCTCTTCTCTGTGAAAAATCACCGACGTGATGCGGCAGGAAGGCTGACAGCTGTGTAAAGCAGCACACACTTACACCTGTCCAGTCACATTACCAGTCCAATTATTCCCAAAAAATAAACAGCAGTGCTCAATGTAAAAGTCCAACTGTCTGCACCACAGGGTGTCTGTAATATAGCTACAGTGCCTATAGACGTCCCCTGTCATGTATTTCCAATTTTCACTCACTTGTCACAGCTGTCTATTTTTAACAAACTGTAACACCAGGAGCAGCAGAGTATAGACGCATCTTTGTGCCGTTCGACAGATGTAGCGTTCTTAAAACAAAGGAAACATTTCTCTGCATACGGTTGTTGAGTTCAACTGAATTGTTTTCTCTTATTAACACAAAAGGTCATTTATTGGTGTTTTGTGCCTAAGCAGACAAAAATCAATACCTGTTGTCTGCCTGGCTCAAACCTCCACTTTTTTTGTTTTAGTCTCCCTCCCCTCCCCCAACACCATAGCCTTCTCTATCCCCATTTCTCTAAGTTTTCCCTCATGTGCTCTTCCCTCATTGTTTGTTTGTTAGTTCTTTTGTACTTCACTGTATACAGTGAGGAGCCGATAGCACCTCTGCCTCTCTCCCCAGAATATATATATGTGTGTGCGTGTGTGTGTTTGTGGGTGGTGAAGGGTTTTTGGGGAGCGGGGGGTACAGGCAAAGGTCAAAGCTGACAGCCTTTTAGCAATGCTGCCAACAGCGCGCAGAGGAAAACACACAGACAGACGGGCGGATGCTGGGAGAAATGTGTGCAGAAACGGACATAAAGAATGAGGGAGATGGATGGCTAAGGGGTGGAGGGAGGAGAAGGGGGGGTGGGGGGGGGGGGGTAGCTAAATAGCTGGCCAGATGGATGATCAATGGATGGAAGACAAGAATTAAGGACAGACAGGCAAAGGGATGGATGGAAGGATGGATGGATGGAAGGGTGGATAAATGGATGGACTTTCAGTTAGACTTACATTTTAATCTTTATCTATCAGGGTGAGTCTCACTGAGACATCTGGAAACTCTGTTACCCAAGGGACCCTGATAAGACAGAAGAGAAGAAAGACAGTTAGACATTAGTTATACATTCTGCAGTAAATCAGTCAGATTTTCATCCTTATTCTGCACATATAGTATAGTACAATAATATAGTTGGTGGCACTAGTTCTAGTTGAGGGCACAATGAGATGATGTAATTGGAGCACCAGTCAAACTCCAAACAGTGGAAAACATGCTGGGAACACTGAATTGTTTGTTTGCTTCATGTATTGTGACTTCAGTGGAGCAGACGCTCTAGTGGATTTCACATGTTTCTTTCACATCATAATTAATTCACTGAATTTCTTTCCATTGAATTAATTTGCATTTTATTTTTATCAATATGTAAGCATTTCCACCAAGCATAATTACAACTTTTTTTTTTCTTATTTCCAATATTTCTTCTTTATTTTTTAATGTGCATGTTGAATATGTGCTGCTGTAGCTGCTAAATGTTCCACTATGTTCACCAGCTAGCAGCCAACTGCATCTGTCTGCCACTGGGTGATATCTCTCTGTGACTCCTTTTACTTTACACATATTCATTTGAGTCATGATGATGATATGATTTTTATTGGGGCTTGTAGCCAACAGCACGTTCCTTTATGTCTGGAGGATGTGATTTGTAGGCCAGGGCTTCTCTGTAGCACCACAACACTTATGGTTTTAACAATGCACAACAATGTTGTGACACATTTTACCATTTGTTTAATTTGCATTGTCTATAAGCAGCAGAGCAATTAAAGGACAAGAGGAAACAAAGAAACTCAAATTGAATGAGAGGCCCACCATAAACAAGATTACCAGTAAAATGATACTGTAGCACACTGGACATCAGCTCTATTTACATTCAGTCGAGAGACAGTTTTTCCCAGTTTCTGATTTTGAGGGAAATGTCATCCAGTCCTGAGACTGTAATGACATATAACAAGCAGTGTAATGAAGTGCTACTCCTCACATTCACAAACCGACTACAACAAACCATAACTTTCAAAGCAGGATTGCAGGTTTGCAGGCTGCTCCACACAGACCCCCCTCCATTCTCCTCCTCCCCTTGCCTCCATTTAAGTTCATTTATTTTGCTATCAGGGATGTTGTAGCAGGGACACAGACAAGCCGCATCCCACAAATGGCTCCCCGGGGGAAACACAGGAGCAAGAGAATAGAAAACAACGCGACACGTCTAAAACCAGAAAATACGGACAAGAAGGCTAAATCAGGATGTATGAACAGAGAGGAGGAGCAACAAGGAAATATGAGCAGAGGCATATTGCAGACAGGAGGAAAGGAAAAGGCTGTGTGTGGGGGCCACGAGGAAGATGACAGAGAGAGAAACAGAAATGCCAGTGAGCTTGAGGGAAGAAAAAAGAGAAGAGAAAGAAGAGTAAGTGCGAAGGAGGAAGGATGAGGATTAAAAAAAGACATGTCTCAAAGGTCTTGCTTGCCCAGGTGTGTGTCTGCGTCTACGCATGTGTGTATGGGTGTTAAGGATGAATGCACTTGCAAGAGGGGGGAGACAGATGAGAGGCCCTGACTGAAGTGACACTGCATCCCTCCTCTCATCATCCGTGAGACTCAGGAGGCACCACACACACACACACACACCCATACACACACAAACCCATACACACACACTAACTATAATCACTGTGTAGAGAGAGAATGAGCAGAGCAAAGGGAACAACAGGAGGAAGAACAGAACAGGGAGAGCAATGTGCCAGTCCACAGGGAATAATGAAGACAGAAACAACTGACATGAATATCATCTGGCTGAGACGCCCAGTTCCACCGCATCAAACCACGGTTTTATTCCAACAGGGGGGGGAAAGCATTCAGCCCTGCTTTTATATTCTCTTGGTATTTTTGGAGTCAAGCTGGGGAGAGAAGAGGGTCGCAGATGTAGTTAGGTGTAGTTTTCAGTCAGCTGACACGGGCACTTCAGTATCTGATTGAGTAAATCGTGTGCACACTGAGCAGAAGTAAAGATGGATGGTGCAATGCATGGAAATACACATTATCTCAGCAGCTTCTATAAGAATCTACAAAAACACATTCCCCATGGCAGAGGAGAAGTCCAACAGGGAGCCACATTGAGCTAAAATAGCAGCAACACAACACCTTAAAGGGTTCCTTTATCTCTGCTGCAGGTCCCATGGCTGCAGCTCCAGGAATGGATAGCCAGAGAAAAAGAATTAGAGCAACATGGAACTGATAATTCAGCATATGTTTGAACAGTTCTGCAGGCCACAGATAAGATTGAGGAGACTGCTTACAACTTTTGAACACGTATTTTTTTTGTGCCCTAAGACCTAATCTCAAAGTGTTGAACTTATCTTCCAATTCATTCTTCTTCATTCATAACTCCCACACTTACAACTGCTACAAAGATGATTCTCTGATTAGATCAGGGCCTGTATTTTTTCCAATAATCTCAGAATCGCTCTTCAGACATGTACTGAAAGCTAAACGGGGACAAAAAAAAAAAAAATCTTCTTTCAGTACAATTTGGGGTATTGACGAATCCTAGGAGAAGGGAGTGGAAGTTTTTTTTTTCCCCTATGCCTTTAAAAGTAAATGAGATTTCACAACCATAAATGAATTAACAATGACAGTAGTTCTGATGTGCAGGTCGCACACTGAAAAGAGATACAGTTTGATGCTGGGAAACATAATCAAACCTGCAATAACTGATTTTTCTTTCTTAATGTAGTGACTATAAGAACAGTATTTAATTTACTCATCCAGGAGTTATACAGCAATATTATCATTAGTGTGGAGTTGTGTGTTTGAGTGTGAAAAATCCAATACTCACTTTACTTTAGTTCTGCTATTGGTCTCTTCTTAAGCTGCTAAATGCTGCACTGTGCTCACCAGCTCTAACTCTGTCTGTCTGACACGTGGTTGTGTACAGGGTGTTTTGCTGAAAACAGACGCCTGTCAGGAGCCCCAGGTCACAACCCCGTGGCCTGAGTGTCATTTAAGCATGTGTCAATTTGAGCGGCGATAATATAACAAGCAGCAATGAGTTGACGGAGTTCTTGCATCCCCTCACCTGTGTATGACGGCTAACCCACTGACCTGGTGCGGCTCACAGTGTGCGTCCACACCGCCGCTGCAGCGGCGCTGCTCCTGCCAGCCTTATTTGTCCACATTGAGTTTGCTTTTGATTATGGCTATTAATAATACAAATTACCCATTGTCGCTGGGCAGTAGGAAAAGTGAGGACTTGCACCAAGAAAGCAGTCACATGATTTTTGCTTACGCTCGTTCAGAGTGAGTGAGGGAGAGTGAGAGCGAGCACACTGGAAAAATACTGGCCTTCACCTAATGTTCTGTTAACTTACTGACATAAAATAATGAAAGCCTACATCTGATGTGGCTTTATAGTACACGTGTAGCCTCCGGTTCCTCCTGTAATAACATGCAATGGCCAAAATGGTTAAAAAATATCTATTATTGAACTTTTTTTTTTTTTTTTCATGTTGTTGGTCAGTCAGAATGTTTTGTATTTTGGAATGTGGATAACTGTCCACCCATAACCAGTCTGGTACCTGTTAAATCAACAAATTAGCCCACAAAATGATTGGTCTGATGGAGTCAAATTGCCAGCCTGAATTATAGTTTCAGTCCACTCCTGCCTGCTGCCACTGATAAAAGCTGAGAGCGCAGCGACAGTGATTCAGAACAGTGAAGTTGTGGGAGAGACTATGGTGCAGTGTAGCTTAGATCAGGTAGCTGTGCCTCTAGCACTGAGGCTTATCTGCTGCCACGCAGGAACACACACACAATGATACATACACACACCCACATGTAACCCACAACATTTGATCAATACCCGTCATCTATCTGAATACACTAATCCAATTCCTAGCCAAAGACTCGTGCGTGTGTGTGTCCACGTGTATTCAGAAGTAACTGCAATTCATAAATCATTTGTGACTCATGTTCAAGTAGGCTGAATGGATGAATTATTTCTTTTCTCACCCAGTGTCATTGAAAACATATTTCCATTAGTTGACCTATAGCTCTGTCACCTCACAGCAAGAAGGTTCTGTGTGGAGTTTGCATATTGTGCTCGAGTACTTGGCACTCTGTAATATGCTGCAAACACTTCTCTGCCTCATTTTTCTTTTTTTCTTTTTTTTTTATGAACACCAAATGAACACAAAACACAAGTCATAATTATGTTGGCTAAATGTTTTAGTACGTAGAGGAAATTTTAAGTTTACATGAGTCTTATTTGTTGGTTAAATTAATTGGTGGTGTAGCCCGCAGCAGGGATGTGGTTGTGATGTGGTTTGTTTTTAAATTATTAGAAGTTCCCATTGTTATTTTAATGTTTTGTAGGATAGCTTTTGGATCGCCATTTGAATATAATGCAGTTCACATCTTTCTAACTGAAGATAGAAACCAATACTGGAGTTACAGAGATGTTTACACATATTACACAGAAATGAAGAGCATCATTCTTCTGTCTCACATACATCAGTATCTCCCTCCCTGCCCTCTGGTCTGTGATCTGCAGCACTGACTGATTCTTCCTCCAATAGTAACACTAAATAAACAGACATTACTACACCACCCCCACCACACCCACTATCCGATGAGATTTTTTTTCCCGCAGATTTCTGTATTTGTTCCTCTAGTTTTGAATGATATAACTGAAGGGGAGGACGGGGTAAGCTGAGATGCTGGGTGATGTGATCAACTCCACTAAACTAAGTTACTGTACAGCAGCATTCTCATGCGGAGGCATTCATTCTACTCAGCCAGTTGTGGAAATGAGCATGTGGAGAATTTGTCATTTATCTTGGAAAATAATATGGGTCTCTGTCCACGTGAGCTCTGTGGAATTCCAGCTGGAGGACAGTAAAGTTTGTGACAATATGTTCTTCCTCCGACAGCATGGTTCAAAGATTTGAGGTGTGTTACCATGGCAATGGACAGTACAATCAAGCTACTCACCAGCGCTTGTTGTTCAATGCAAGACTGAAAAATTTCACTAGTATGCAGCGGTTATGACAGTTATGTTCTGTGACACCTTCAACGGGTTCACACCATAAATTAAGCTAAGCTGCAGGTATGTGTATGTGTGTGTGTATATATATATATATATATATATATATATATATATATATATATATATATATATATAGAGAGAGAGAGAGAGAGAGAGAGAGAGAGAGAGAGAGAGAGAGAGAGACATTTACTAGAATAAGAACCGGAATAAGTGTCTTTGTTTGTTTTTTCCTTCACCCTAATGCTGCGATAACAACACTCATCAAGTGTAACCTATCTCACGCGTCCCATCTTAGATGCTTTACACATCAGCAGTGTAGCTAATAGTTCAAGTGAGACACGACCATAGGACACGACAAAGAATTTTTTTAAACGGCAGATTGGACCATCATTTCTTTTGCTAGCTTCTTCATAAAATATGAAACAGCTGAATAAAGTTTTGTATATTCCTAAAGATAATCACTGTAAACTGTGTAAGCAGCATGTCGCTTTGTTTCAAGATGCAGGTGAATCAGATGATGTGCACACCTGACCACCTTTGTTCAGAACTAACAGAAATATAAAGTGTTTATCCGCTGGGTGTAAAACGGTAACACAATTAAATTGTTTTTCTGAGCTTTTATTGTGTCTCCCTGTCAAACTGCATGTGTGTGTGTGTGAGCGCGTAGGTGTGTGTGAGAGAGAGAGGAGAGAGTGTGTGTTTGTTCTGCCCCCTTCTGTCACGTAACTCTTTGATCAATCACTGTGCTTGGTGACAGTTACCATGACAGCTAGTCACATGATCAGAGACTGCACCACAGGTGTGTGTGTGTGTGTGTGTGTGTGTTAGCATAGAAACCCTGAGGCTTGACCTTGTACCACACCCACAGGCATACACACGCATACACACACTGCCACCCTCATTCTCCCTCAAAACTGAGCGCGCACACACAAACACACACACAAACACACACACAAACACACACACAAACAAACACACACACACACACACACACACACCCACATAAGACCTACAGAGAACAAAAAGATCCATATTGATCTTGTTAGTAATGAGTGGTCATCCAATTAAAAAACTCCTGGATGGATATAACTATTTTCTGGTGGGTCACAACTCACACACACACACACACAGACACATGTGCACACACAAGGTAATGGAGAGAGACGGCTTCTTATTAGTTTAGAGGTTGACATATTTATAATGTGTGCTCTTCAAATATGTCAGGGAGACTGCTGCTCGTCGTGGATAGCTAACCTTACTTTTGTTTTGGCTGGGAGCCTGTTGTTCGGTCGGTCGCTCACTGTGCGGCTGAGACTCATCGAATTAGCTTGCGATCAATCTTTCCTGTCCACTGATCTTTTTTATACACACATACACACACAAAGTCTTAATGTCAGCACAGGTAAAGGAAGGGCTGAAGGAAGGAATGAGAGCGATGAGCGCGGAGACTTAAGGAGAGACGGAGGAGTGAGAGGTAGAGAGGGTGGTGAGCTTTGTCTCAACCTTTCTGTTTGCCTCAGCATTGATCTCTGCCCCACCTCGACAGTAAGGTCAGCCCACACACACACACACACACACACACACACACACACACACACCTGCTATGGCCCTGCCTTCGACCGGCTGACTGGTCAAATTAAACCCAGATCACTGCAAAGAGCCAGACACACACAAACACATCCACACACACAAACACACACATACACACATATATATGAGTCAGTCAGAAGAAGATCTTACACAGATTTTTAGAGGAGGTTCTAACAAAAATCAACAGTACTGAGGATATGAGGGTTTTTTTTGGTTTTTTTTTAGGAGAATGGCAACACACACACACACACACACACACACACACACAGCTCTATGATCTAATGTTGTCCCATGGTCTTGTCTGTTGGACATTCACTTGTGTATACTGTGTGTGTGGTTAAGAGTGTGTGTGAATGCACATCTGAGTGTGTGCACATATGCATTTGTGTGTGTGTGTGTGTGTGTGTGTGTGTGTGTGTAAAATGTTTCCCCCTAGTTCTGCTGTGTCAGCACCTCAGACAGACAGCGCTGTTGTTGTGTAGCCACAGAGGAAATAAAACAACAGCCCACGTCTTTTCAACCCACAGACAGCCCTCCCTCTCTCCTTCTCTCCCTCTCTCTCTCCTCTCTCTCTCCACCTTCCTCCCTTTGTTCCCTCTTTGTTTATTGGGCTTCGTTTCACCTTTTTGCAGTCATTTTCTCTCCTCATGTGTCTCTGCTACCTCCGCTCCTTGTGTCTTTACCGCATCTCTTCTACTTATACTGCTTCTTTAAACTAACAAATAATATTTATTCTTTGCAAGAAGGAGATCAACAAATCAAAAATTGTGTGGAGTTGTAATTAAATACCACACCTCTTTATACCTGTTAGTCTGCATGTTAAAACATGTATCTATAGAAACATCAGATCGTGTTTGAGCGCAGGTATAATAACTAACAGCACGTGTTAAGTTATATTTGATGGCAATACTGGAAATACATTTTCTGTGATATAATTCTTATGGTGTTATTAAAACACAGATATACACACATCACCATGATGTAACTGCCTAATAAAATTGCAGAGAGTCTTGTTTAATCTTTTTCAGTTTTACATGTATCATAAGTTGTGTTATTGCAGTAGAAAAAGAAAGAAAGACCAGCGGTTGGGAGGGATTGATGAATGATGGAGGAAGAAGAAGCTGAATATCTGGCCAGATTAATGATGAATGGGTGAGGGAGAGAAAGAGCAGAAAGGTAAAGGCAGAGAGGGATAGATGGATGATGGACAGATTGGGGGGGTTGCCAGAGTCAAACTACAACAACAGCGCAAACCAGATTTAGTTAAAACAGGTGAAACTGGCATCAGATTGAGCCACACATTTTGTTTTGTTTTTTCTTCAAAGAAGAAAGTGTGCATCTTAGGAGACTACAGAAATCAAACGGTGCTTATTTAATTTTCCAGTATTTGAGCCATGCCCTGGCTGTCCCCCGTTTGTTGGCCGCATCCTGCAGTTTGAGGTACAATGCTGCCATCTGCTGGACCAGCACAACCAGGAAGAAACATGACAGTGTGAGGCCTTTTTAGCTTGGTCAGTAACAGATTTTTTTTCGTGTGTTGACTTTTAGAAAAAAACTTGATGTAATGCATCATTTTTCTTTCTCCTTTAATAAATTTCCTCTCATGCAATGTGACAAATACAAAGATGAAGAACACTTGGGCATGTTGTCCCTTAAAATAGAGGTGTCTAATGTGTGGTGTCCCACTGTTTCTCCAGAAATAAGACACTAATTACTAGTTTAAGCTTATTAAACAGGTGATAAAATTTTCCATTCAATCCTGTGACACAGAGGTAGCCACTGAAGTTATCTGACAACTGGAGCAATGTCCCCCACTTCCCAGTTATTCTGATTTTATTTAGTTATTTAGTTTTTTGTTTGTTTGTTGTCAAATTTACAGTAAGAGTCACATTAAAGGTAGCATACTTACTGTCTACTTTAGTTAACAGAATAGGTTTTAATTATGGCACAGAATTTCGAACTGATAGGTCAATTGTAGTTTTCAAATGTATATGTTTAGTAGACCAAAATATTTTGACTGATAGATAGGTATAAAGAATTTAAATCAAGCATTTTTTGAAAACCCTAAACCTATCAGAAAGAATTCTGTGTTGCGTTACATTTTGTTGCTAGCCGACATCCAGTGGCAGTAAAAAGAGCGACATTATGTTGTTTCTATGATCCATGACCACTGGACAAAGTGAACCACATTGTTGTTATCACTGAAACTATTACAATATCATCTAATGTTGCAGAAGTACTTTTTTTTTTTTTAAATCACAACCTTTTCCTAAACTTTACTAAGTAGATTTAGTACCTAAACCTAACCAAGCCATGAGGCAGGTGCCTCTCAGCTTGTTTATTATTGTAACCAATGTCCAGTACGCTTGCAGCTATATGGCGCTATTTCAGGAGAAAATCCTCTGGGACGACCTATATGGTTGTTGGAGGATTTGTTTTTTTTCTAGACGCAGCACAGTTTCTTACACATATATCAACACACCGGGCATGTATTTGTAAAAAGTCTTTAAAATTTTCATAGTTAAAAGCATTTGCTCCCTGAAAACTCGCTCCCCACAGTCATGTCAGCAATGACACAAGAACATGAGTACATCGGTCACACACACACATACATACACACACACAATGCACATGTCTAATTAGCATTCCCAGTGTGTGTGAGTGGGAGTGGCATGACAGTTTGACAGTAGCCAGGTCCCTGTAGTCCTGTGTCAGCTATTCATCACCAGGTCCCATGATACCAGCAATGCCCCCTTTTTTCCCACCCTGATCCTCACTCTGACTCTCCGCCCCCTTCCCTCCCCTCATCCTCACCCATCACCCCTACCCCAACAAACTCACCTACTGCACTGCTGAGTAGAGTATGATGTGAGACTAATTTAATTGGTGACATATTAACGAAGGGGTATGAAGTATGCATGAAGTCTTGTTTTAAATCTGTCATGTTGTTTGTTTACATTTACATATTTGGCTGTTTCGGCTGTCGGCAAAAATAAACAGTAATAAATAACTGTAATGCTGATAGTCGTGGTAGCAATTGTGCATTAGCAGGAGCCTGCATATAAAAGAGCTGTTACCACTTTACAGTAGGATGATATGTTAACACTAATTATGTTATACATATTTATTTTATTATTTGTTTATAGTTTAGTAATGAGCTGTTATCATTCTTAATAAGAAAGACCTCAAATTCAGTTTACAGGTGTTAAGGAGCACTACAGCATATGTGAAAAAAGAGAGCTGTGTGAAATCGACTACAACTTTGAAAATAAATCTGATCAAACCAAAGTGTCCAGTGATTTATCCTGTTCTCCTCAATGCCTCCCTGTACCCTCACA
Organism: Trachinotus anak; assembly: GCF_046630095.1. Lineage (NCBI taxonomy): Eukaryota > Metazoa > Chordata > Actinopteri > Carangiformes > Carangidae > Trachinotus > Trachinotus anak. Next base: position 21,678,129 of record NW_027273853.1, on the reverse strand, counting down.
CAGGGACCAGTGGACAGTCAAAAAATCCATAACGTTTTTACTGACCTCTCTCTCTCTCTCTTTACCAGCCCACCCTGCGTGCCTGTCATTCAGGGTGCACATTAGAGCATGCTGTGTGTGTATTCCAGGACTGGGCTCACTGGCCAATCACAAACAAGTTTCAACACTTTCTGACTTGACCCATGCATCCCACCTGCCTCCTCTTCTGCTTTGACTTTCAGTGCTGTTCAGAGAGGAAATGGGTCTCTGTCTACAGGTTTGAATTTTAAACAAAAATAAATTATTTAGTATGCTTTGTTGTTAAGTACAATTTACCCACCCTTTCAAATGAATTTTAGATTCCCAGTTCTAATTGATGGCAGGTTTCAGCAGCAGAAGGTGTGGGTGGTGTATTCAGGACTTACTGTAGCTCTGGGTATTTTCCTGTGATTTAAGTGGACACTGGTAGGAAGTCCCTAAAAATTAGAAATGAAAAACAATTCTCTACCCGAGCTGTGTCAAAGTGCAGTTTGGATGCAAATTACACCCTGTATAACTTGCCTCATGTTGCAGTGTTACTGTTTTGAATGCAACCAGCAGGTGGCATCACAACAACTTATTTAAGTATTATAATTATGGACATACCTCACTTTGATCACTGCAGGTGGTGCAACATCTGCCCAAAGGCTGTATCTAGACTGAAGCGTATAGAAAATACCAACAGGGAAAGTCAGTGTTGGTTTGTAGAAAACCACAAAAAGAGGATCCATCACCCAAAAAACTGTGGTGCACATAGGTGAGTATGTCAAATCTAATCTGGTTCAGCAAAGACTGAACTGGAAATTTTTAAATTTTGAGATCGATCTATCTATCTATCTATCTATCTATCTATCTATCTATCTATCTATCTATCTATCTATCTATCTATCTATCTAACTATATCAATGAGCAGTGGACAGTTGAAACAGTATACATTATATATCCATAATATACTTTTAAGGCCAATGGTTAGTTACTCAGAAGCTCACCAAACGTGTATTAATCCACTACTGAAAACAGTCCCAAACAATTGCTTGGTTTTTGTCCTGTTTGAAAAATGACCAAAAAAAACTGCAGTTTTAAGAAATTATTCAGCTTTGTAGGTCTTTTTTAAAACTTCATGACCTGAATAGAAAATGTCACAGATATGGTCATGATGTCAGGAAGTATTGAGAGACACACTGTGACACATGGTTTCTATTCTTTTCATTCTGCACTTATTATCAGTAAGAAAAACATGGAATATCACCAGACTTATCCTTCAAGTAAAGTGCATTAAAATTTCCTGGAAGAGCACTTATGTTCAAGAGATATACTTACAAAATGTAATAATTTTTTTCATTCTGACAGAACCTGTGGATTACAAGTGATGTCTCTAATGCCTCATTGTTTTTATTGCCACGTCTCATAATTGGCTTTCTCACTTGTACAAGCACCTGCAGGTGATGCACTCAATCTTCAGACACACGGATGCATATACTTTAATGCATCCACGCCATGTAACAACTGCAACACAGGAAGACATTATCATGTTTCATTCAAACACCTGCACACACACACACACACACAGAGAGCAAGCTACTGCAAAGAGTGTGAACACACCTTGATCTGAAATGAGAATCACTGTGGGATTCTCACACACTGTCTCACAAAAATCAGATGTCATTAGAGAGGAGACAAGGCTGTGTTACTTTCATTCTTTAACTTCACTTGTTTTTTGTCAGACCTTGATGAACCCAACAGGAATGAATTTTTTCATATTAGCAGCACCTTCACATGTGCTTATCCATGCAATCATCCCATCAGCCAACCATGTGGCAGTTGTAAAATGCATGAAATCATACAGACACAGGTCAGGAGCTTATGTTCACATTCACATCAAACATCAGAATGAGACTTTGATCATGGTTTGATTGTTGGTGCCACTATGAGTATGTCTAAAACTGCTGATTCCTGGGAATTACACACACAACAGTGTTATGGGGGCAAAGGGAAGCCCTACCAAGTATTAGTATGGTTTTCCTAATTAAGTGCTCAATAAGTGTATACGGGTTTAACTCTCCATAACTCAAAGTTTTTGACTAGTCATTTGTGAATCTTTTAATGCCACTATAATCTTTATCTAAAGGTTCTGTAAACATCACTGCCACTAGATGACATCTCAGACTAAAACAAATGCTTCATTGGCCACACTTCCGGCCTCCGTTAAGCCCTAATGAAAACAGATATGTAACATTGTGTACCCATCAAGTTACTTGCACATGGAAGAGAAGAAAAGCCAATTCTGAATCAAGCTGGTGCCCTTTAGCAGCAGGCAGGGCTCTCCATCTCGGTAAAGCCAGACCAATATTGGCTTCACAGTTAGACTGGGAAATAGATTCAGCCTTGGACTTATCTGCTGGGACGGGATGCACAAATAACATGGAAGAAGCTGGTAAAGACACAGGCAGAGCGGATAAAATTTAAAAAACTTTATGGCTGTTTTGATGGACCACCAGCTGCCCAGGTTTTGAGGAAGTAGTCCTGATGGCAAGTCCACTATGCTCTGGTCTTATCTCTGTCTTGTCTTTGCGTAGAAAATAGTTGTTTGTTGCTATAATACTGTTTAAATCTCATTTTCAGAGCCTTTAAATAATTGTATTCACGGACTCTCCCTCTTATTGTCACTGCTGCAATCTGAAACTTCATTAGATTTTCTATCAAAGGAAAACGGCATATGCAACACACTATCTACTGTACATTTCTGACTTTAGAGGGACTGAGCGCTTACTTTAATTACATGATAAAAAGTATAATTTCTAAAGTCATTCATGTCTCTGCATCTAGCTGCTGAAAGTGCTGCCATCAACCCTTGTGTTTCAGTATTACTAATAGAAACTTTAATAGCTATCAGCATGAGGCACTGATCAGCCAAGCACATCAGCATGGTGAGATCCAATATGTTACCACCACGCAGAGAAAGCGGGAGTGTGTGTCTGTGTGTGTGTGTGTGTGTGTGTGTGTGTGTGTGTGAAGAAGAAGTGCAAAATTATCAAGTCTTATTCATACATGCACTTGTTTCTTTTCAGGTAGCCTAGTTGCATGTGTGTCTTGTTAGTGCCGGGTGTAACAGTGGAAGTGATGGCAGTAAGGTGGGAATGACAAAGGAGCTCTCACTGTGAGCTATATGAAGACGTGTGAGCTCAGCGAGAGTTCTGCAACATGTCACATCCCCTGGTGTGTGGGTGTGTGTGTGGGCACACACGTTCACACTCAGGTACAACAGCAACTGTCTCCAGGTTCGTGTGTGCGTGTGATGCCAACATAAAGCCCTCTTAAAGTAACTGATCTATATTTCATAACGAGACGAAAATGAAGGAAACTCTTCTAAGAAATGCATATGGATCTCCACATTACAGCTTGTGCTGACTGTGGTGACAGTCGGACAGCACAAACAGCCAGATTCAGTACTTCAAACTTCTCATGTATGTAGCCACTGGAATAATAAGTGCAGAACTCAGAGAGGCAGGCTTGCTGGAGAGTAATTAGTGAGCACCTGATTATTGTATGCTACAATTCTGAAAATGTCCATGTCAGCATTTTCCAAATTAAAAATCCCAAAGACAAATAATTTCATGAAATTAAATTTTTTTGTTGCGGTCCCCTTCGGAATATCAGAAATGTTCAACTCAGTGTGAAAATCCCTCACTTGTTCACATCAATCATATTTGGTAGTGATTTATCATTTTTCCTGTGTTGGATTTAGAATTTGGTTGAGACTGAAATATCTCCACAATGTTCGCCATCATTACCACAAAATTTTGTAACTTCTCCTCTGGTGCCACCATGGGATTGACATTTTTGTTTTCTGATGAAATATGTCAACAATTTCTGGATTGATTGATAGGAAATTTGGTGCACACTCTTATCTCCCCATCAGGATCAACATTTTTTGAAAAACAGTTCAAGAACCTGTAGAATTTAGTGGCTTTAACAGTGTATTTTGTATTACTGTAACGTTTTCCACTCTACAGCAACAGTACCAGTGCTAGGACAATATGACATATCTAGTATCCCCTTCAGTATCACTCAGTCCAATAGTGGGCAGCATAAATGCTGGTTAGATTCATCTAACAGACTTCTCAGTCCTTCACTAGTCCACACACTCTTAAACCAGCTGTTAAATTAATGCATAACAATCCTCTGTATCACTTTCCTCTTCACACCTGTCTCTGCCCCTCCTCCCCTCTTTTTGCCTCCCGTCCTTGCCTCCTCTCCTTTCTAATTACCTTCCCGTCTCTCCTCCCTGGCACTGGCCCTGCCTTCGGCTCTCAGCGGGATCCAGAGGGGCCTCTGCAGCAGCTGTGCCCCAACAGGGGCTCTGCCTTCTGGGGAGCTAGCTCTGGATTGTGAAACTCACTGAACCGATCTGGGAGGTCATGATGCCAGACATGCAGAGCAGAATGAGGTGAATCTCTGATCTCTGCAGTCAGGAGCAAGGACTTGAACCTGACACTAGAGGGTGCTGGTGGTTCAGCATTGGCATTTAACTCTGGTGTGATACGTTTATCTCAAATCAAACTTTTGAGCTGGCTGCCAGCCACGGCAATAACCCTGACAGAAAAACATGCTTTAAGATTAATGAAAAGTGCTCATCCGGTAACCATATGCCCCCATTTCGTGTTCTCATTTTGTCTGCGCATATCCTTGGATCATCAGGCTTTGTAACCTTCTAAAGCTAAAGACATTAATGGGACTCTTTGAAACAGCATTAAAATCATGTGCCACTAAAACTGCCCCATCAGTCCTCTGGGTTGTGCAGTTCAGGCCCTGGAAAGACACAAAATGGTTCTGGACTCCTTGAGATTAGATCTTTACAGTAGTGTTGTAGTGAAGAGTTAACTATTCTGTTGTCTTATTTCAAAACTACATGCTGAACAGAGATAAGATACCTTCAAATACATGTTTTTCACATTAAAGATAACCATAGAAAATGGACATTTGGAGTAATTAACCTTTATTTAAATCAAAGAGCAGATAAAAACATTAAGGCAGACGAGCAGCGAGCGTTGAGCTGCAAAATGGAACGTCAGAATTTAACTATACAAGGCTCGATCCGTTCATAAAAAAATAGAAAATTATGAAGCCAGAGAAAAAAAGAGAACACAATGTGAGAGACAGCATGTGTTTGTGTGTGTGTGTGTGTGTGTCTGTTTGTGTATGACTGCATTCAAGAGATTTACCGTGTATGAGTGTGAGTGTGTGCATGCAAGTGAGACATGATTTCATTTGTATGTGTGTGGTCATGAGCGAGCAGGTGCTTGCTGGACACATTTTCAGACGTTTAATCAGTAAAACAATAAAGTGCTGTAATTATTGACCTCCTATGACTGAAGGGATTTCCAGCCTAGAAATAAAACTACAAATCAAGCAGCTAGACTCTCTAGTACAGAGTTAGTAACAGCCAACTTAAGTACATGTGTCACTGTACGAAATGTAAACAAAAATCAGAGATAATAAAGACATTTTTTGCATTCTATAAGCAACTTGGTGACCAGTTTTTGCTGAAAAATAATCAATTCTGATCAAGATCTTATCTTTTTTTTCTCCTTCCTTTCACATCAGTTGACAC